>NW_027445916.1:0-200905 GCF_038048845.1 Mixophyes fleayi
TTGAATCAAGAATCATAAATTGAATCATGAATCATGAATCGAATCATGAATCATGAATCGAATCATGAATAATGAATCATGAATTGAATCATGAATCATTAATCAAATCATGAATCATGAATAATGAATCATGAATCGAATCATGAATCATGAATTGAATCATGAATCATGAATCAAGAATCATGAATTGAATCATGATTGAATCATCAATCATGAATTGAATCATGAATCATGAATCATGAATCATGAATCATGAATTGAATCATGAATCATGAATCATAAATCAAATCATGAATCATGAATTGAATCATGAATCATGAATCATGAATTGAATCATGAATCATGAATTGAATCATGAATCATGAATCATGAATCATGAATCATGAATTGAATCATGAATCATGAATCTTGAATCATGAATCATGAATTGAATCATGAATCATGAATTGAATCATGAATCATGAATCATGAATTGAATCATGAATCATGAATCTTGAATCATGAATCATTATTTAAATCATGAATCATTAATTGAATCATGAATCATGAATCATACATTGAATCATGAATCATGAATCAAATCATGAATCATGAATCATGAATTATGAATCATGAATTAAATCATGAATCATGAATCATGAATCATGAATCATGAATTGAATCATAAATCATGAATCATGAATCATGAATTGAATTATAAATCATGAATCATGAATTGAATCATGAATCATGAATCATGAATCGAATCATGAATCATGAATCATGAATCATGAATCATGAATCATGAATCATGAATTGAATCATTAATCATGAATCATGAATCATGAATCATGAATCATGAATTGAATCATGAATCATGATTTGAATCTTGAATCATGAATCATGAATCATGAATAGAATCATGAATCATGAATTGAATCAGGAATCGAATCATGAATTGAATCATGAATCATGAATTGAATCATGAATCATGAATTGAATCATGAATCAAATCATGAATCATGAATCATGAATTATGAATCATAAATTGAATCATGAATCATGAATTATGAATCATGAATTGAATCATGAATCATGAATCATGAATCATGAATTGAATCATAAATTATAAATCATGAATTGAATAATGAATCATGAATCATGAATCATAAATCATGAATTGAAGCATGAATCATGAATTATGCATCATGAATTGAATCATGATTCATGAATCATGAATTGAATCATGAATCTTGAATCATGAATCATGAATTGAATCATGAATCATGAATCATGAATTGAATCATGAATCATGAATTGAATCATGAATCATGAATCATGAATCGAATCATGAAACATGAATTGAATCATGAATCATGAATCATGAATTGAATCATGAATCATGAATCATAAATCATGAATTAAATCATTAATTGAATCATGAATCGAATCATGAATCATTAATCAAGAATAATGAATTGAATCATGAATCATGAATTGAATCATGAATCATGAATTGAATCATGAATCTTGAATCATGAATCATGAATCATGAAATGATTCATGAATCATGAATCATGAATCATAAATTGAATCATAAATCATGAATCATAAATCGAGTCATGAATCATGAATTGAATCATGAATCATGAATCATGAATCAAATCATATATCATGAATCATGAATCGAGAATCGAATCATGAATCATGAATCATGAATCATGAATCATGAATCATGAATCATTAATCATGAATTAAATCATGAATCATGAATCATGAATTAAATCATGAATCATGAATCATTATTGATTCATGAATCATGACTCGAATCATAAATCATGAATCATTAATCATGAATCATGAATCATGAATTGAATCATGAATCATGAATCAATTCATGAATCATGAATCATTAATTATGAATCATGAATTGAATCATGAATCATGAATCATGAATTGAATCATAAATCATGAATCATGAATTAAATCATGAATCATGAATCATGAATCGAATCATGAATCATGAATTGAATCATTAATCATGAATCATGAATCATGAATTGAATCATGAATCATGAATTGAATCTTGAATCATGAATCATGAATTGAATCATGAATCATGAATTGAATCTTGAATCATGAATCATGAATCATGAATTGAATCATGAATCATGAATCATGAATTGAATCATGAATCATGAATCATGAATCGAATCATGAATCAAGAATCAAATCCTGAATCATGAATTGAATCATAAATCATGAATAGAATCATGAATAATGAATTGAATCATGAATCATGAATTGAATCATGAATCATGAATTGAATCAGGAATCGAATCATGAATTGAATCATGAATCATGAATTGAATCATGAATCATGAATTGAGTCATGAATCATGAATTATGACTCATGAATTGAATCATGAATCATGAATAATGAATCATGAATCATGAATTGAATCATGAATCATGAATCATGGATTGAATCATGAATCATGAATCATAAATTGAATCATGAATCATAAATCAAATCATGAATCATGAATTGAATTATAAATAATGAATCATGAATTGAATCATGAATTGAATCATGAATCATAAATCATGAATCATGAATCATGAATTGAATCATGAATCATGAATCATAAATCGACTCATGAATTATGAATTGAATCATGAATCATGAATTTAATCATGAATCATGAATCGAATCATGAATAATGAATCATGAATCATGAATCATGAATTGAATCATGAATCATGAATTGAATCATGAATCATGAATCGAATCATGAATCATGAATCAAGAATCATGAATCGAATCATGAATCATGAATTGAATCTTGAATCATGAATCAAGAATCATAAATTGAATCATGAATCGAATCATAAATCATGAATCGAATCATGAATAATGAATCATGAATTGAATCATGAATCATGAATCATTAATCAAATCATGAATCATGAATCATGAATCATGAATCGAATCATGAATCATGAATTGAATCATGAATCATGAATCAAGAATCATGAATTGAATCATGAATTGAATCATGAATCATGAATCATGAATTGAATCATGAATCATGAATCCTGAATCATGAATCATGAATCATGAATCATGAATTGAATCATGAATCATGAATCATAAATCAAATCATGAATCATGAATTGAATCATGAATCATGAATTGAATCATGAATCATGAATCATGAATTATGAATCATGAATTGAATCATGGATCATGAATCATAAATCAAATCATGAATCATGAATTGAATCATGAATCTTGAATCATGAATCTTGAATCATGAATCATGAATCATGAATTGAATCATGAATCATGAATCATGAATTGAATCATGAATCATGAATCTTGAATCATGAATCATTATTTAAATCATGAATCATGAATTGAATCATGAATCATGAATAATGAATCATGAATTGAATCATGAATCATGAATTGAATCATGAATCATGAATCATAAATTGAATCATGAATCATGAATCAAATCATGAATCATGAATTGAATTATGAATAATGAATCATGAATTGAATCATGAATTGAATCATGAATCATGAATTGAATCATGAGTCATGAATCATGAATCATGAATTGAATCATGAATCATGAATTGAATCATGAATCATGAATTGAATCATGAATCATGAATTGAATCATGAATCATGAATCATAAATCAAATCATGAATCATGAATTGAATCATGAATCATGAATCTTGAATCATGAATCATGAATTGAATCATGAATCATGAATCATGAATTAAATCATGAATCATGAATCTTGAATCATGAATCATTATTTAAATCATGAATCATTAATTGAATCATGAATCATGAATCATACATTGAATCATGAATCATGAATTGAATCATGAATCATGAATTATGAATCATGAATTGAATCATGAATCATGAATAATGAATCATGAATTGAATCATGAATCATGAATTGAATCATGAATCATGAATCATGAATCATGAATCGAATCATGAATCATGAATCATGAATTGAATCATGAATCATGAATCATTGATTGAATCATGAATCATGAATTGAATCATAAATTTATGAATCATGAATCATGAATCATGAATCATGAATTGAATCATGAATCATGAATCAAATCATGAATCATGAATCATGAATTATGAATCATGAATTGAATCATGAATCATGAATCATGAATCATGAATCATGAATTGAATCATAAATCATGAATCATGAATCATGAATTGAATTATAAATCATGAATCATGAATTGAATCATGAATCATGAATCGAATCATGAATCATGAATTGAATCATGAATCATGAATTGAATCATGAATCATGAATCATGAAATATGAATCATGAATTGAATCATGAATCATGAATTGAATCTTGAATCATGAATCATGAATCATGAATAGAATCATGAATCATGAATTGAATCAGGAATCGAATCATGAATCATGAATTGAATCATGAATCATGAATCATGAATTGAATCATGAATCAAATCATGAATCATGAATCATGAATTATGAATCATGAATTGAATCATGAATCATGAATTATGAATCATGAATTGAATCATGAATCATGAATCATGAATCATGAATTGAATCATAAATTATGAATCATGAATCGAATAATGAATCATGAATCATGAATCATAAATCATGAATTGAAGCATGAATCATGAATTATGCATCATGAATTGAATCATGATTCATGAATCATGAATTGAATCATAAATCTTGAATCATGAATCATGAATTGAATCATAAATCTTGAATCATGAATCATGAATTGAATCATGAATCATGAATCATGAATTGAATCATGAATCATGAATCGAATCATGAAACATGAATTGAATCATGAATCATGAATCATGAATTGAATCATGAATCATGAATCATAAATCATGAATTAAATCATTAATTGAATCATGAATCGAATCATGAATCATTAATCAAGAATAATGAACTGAATCATGAATCATGAATTGAATCATGAATCATGAATTGAATCATGAATCTTGAATCATGAATCATGAATCATGAATCATGAATTGAATCATGAATCATGAATCATAAATCATGAATTAAATCATTAATTGAATCATGAATCGAATCATGAATCATTAATCAAGAATAATGAATTGAATCATGAATCATGAATTGAATCATGAATCATGAATTGAATCATGAATCTTGAATCATGAATCATGAATCATGAATTGATTCATGAATCATGAATCATGAATCATAAATTGAATCATAAATCATGAATCATGAATCGAATCATAAATCATGATTCATGAATCATGAATCATGAATTGAATCATGAATCATGAATCATGAATCAAATCATATATCATGAATCATGAATCGTGAATCGAATCATGAATCATGAATCATGAATCATGAATTGAATCATGAATCATGAATCATGAATTAAATCATGAATCATGAATCATGAATCGAATCATGAATCGTTAATCGTGAATCATGAATCATGAATCATGAATCATTAATCATGAATTAAATCATGAATCATGAATCATGAATTAAATCATGAATCATGAATCATTATTGAATCATGAATCATGAGTCGAATCATAAATCATGAATCATGAATCATGAATCATGAATCATGAATTGAATCATGAATCATGAATCAATTCATGAATCATGAATCATGAATTATGAATCATGAATTGAATCATGAATCATGAATCATGAATTGAATCATAAATCATGAATCATGAATTAAATCATGAATCATGAATCATGAATCGAATCATGAATCATGAATTGATGCATTAATCATGAATCATGAATCATGAATTGAATTATGAATCATGAATTGAATCTTGAATCATGAATCATGAATCATGAATTGAATCATGAATCATGAATCATGAATTGAATCATGAATCATGAATCATGAATCGAATCATGAATCAAGAATCAAATCGTGAATCATGACTTGAATCATAAATCATGAATAGAATCATGAATAATGAATTGAATCATGAATCATGAATTGAATCATGAATCATGAATTGAATCAGGAATCGAATCATGAATTGAATCATGAATCATGAATTGAATAATGAATCATGAATTGAGTCATGAATCATGATTTAAATCATGAATCATTAATTGAATCATGAATCATGAATCATACAATGAATCATGAATCATGAATCATGAATTGAATCATGAATCATGAATCATGAATCATACAATGAATCATGAATCATGAATCATGAATTGAATCATGAATCATGAATTATGAATCATGAATTGAATCATGAATCATGAATAATGAATCATGAATCATGAATAATGAATCATGAATCATGAATTGAATCATGAATCATGAATCATGGATTGAATCATGAATCATGAATTATGAATCATGAATTGAATCATGAATCATGAATAATGAATCATGAATCATGAATTGAATCATGAATCATGAATCATGGATTGAATCATGAATCATGAATCTTAAATTGAATCATGAATCATAAATCAAATCATGAATCATGAATCATTAATCATGAATTAAATCATGAATCATGAATCATGAATTGAATCATGAATCATGAATCATTAATTGAATCATGAATCATGAATCGAATCATAAATCATGAATCATGAATTGAATCATGAATCATGAATCAAATCATGAATCATGAATTGAATCATGAATCATGAATCAAATCATGAATCATGAATTATGAATCATGAATTGAATCATGAATCATGAATCATGAATTGAATCATAAATCATGAATCATGAATTGAATCATGAATCATGAATCATGAATCGAATCATGAATCATGAATTGAATCATGAATCATGAATAATGAATTGAATCATGAATCATGAATCATGAATTGAATCATGAATCATGAATTGAATCTTGAATCATGAATCATGAATCATGAATCATGAATTGAATCATGAATCATTAATCAAGAATAATGAATTGAATCATGAATCATGAATTGAATCATGAATCATGAATTGAATCATGAATCTTGAATCATGAATCATGAATCATGAATTGATTCATGAATCATGAATCATGAATCATAAATTGAATCATAAATCATGAATCATGAATCGAATCATAAATCATGATTCATGAATCATGAATCATGAATTGAATCATGAATCATGAATCATGAATCAAATCATATATCATGAATCATGAATCGTGAATCGAATCATGAATCATGAATCATGAATCATGAATTGAATCATGAATCATGAATCATGAATTAAATCATGAATCATGAATCATGAATCGAATCATGAATCGTTAATCGTGAATCATGAATCATGAATCATGAATCATTAATCATGAATTAAATCATGAATCATGAATCATGAATTAAATCATGAATCATGAATCATTATTGAATCATGAATCATGAGTCGAATCATAAATCATGAATCATGAATCATGAATCATGAATCATGAATTGAATCATGAATCATGAATCAATTCATGAATCATGAATCATGAATTATGAATCATGAATTGAATCATGAATCATGAATCATGAATTGAATCATAAATCATGAATCATGAATTAAATCATGAATCATGAATCATGAATCGAATCATGAATCATGAATTGATGCATTAATCATGAATCATGAATCATGAGTTGAATTATGAATCATGAATTGAATCTTGAATCATGAATCATGAATCATGAATTGAATCATGAATCATGAATCATGAATTGAATCATGAATCATGAATCATGAATCGAATCATGAATCAAGAATCAAATCGTGAATCATGACTTGAATCATAAATCATGAATAGAATCATGAATAATGAATTGAATCATGAATCATGAATTGAATCATGAATCATGAATTGAATCAGGAATCGAATCATGAATTGAATCATGAATCATGAATTGAATCAGGAATCGAATCATGAATTGAATCATGAATCATGAATTGAATAATGAATCATGAATTGAGTCATGAATCATGATTTAAATCATGAATCATTAATTGAATCATGAATCATGAATCATACAATGAATCATGAATCATGAATCATGAATTGAATCATGAATCATGAATCATGAATCATACAATGAATCATGAATCATGAATCATGAATTGAATCATGAATCATGAATCATGGATTGAATCATGAATCATGAATTATGAATCATGAATTGAATCATGAATCATGAATAATGAATCATGAATCATGAATTGAATCATGAATCATGAATCATGGATTGAATCATGAATCATGAATCTTAAATTGAATCATGAATCATAAATCAAATCATGAATCATGAATCATTAATCATGAATTAAATCATGAATCATGAATCATGAATTGAATCATGAATCATGAATCATTAATTGAATCATGAATCATGAATCGAATCATAAATCATGAATCATGAATTGAATCATGAATCATGAATCAAATCATGAATCATGAATTGAATCATGAATCATGAATCAAATCATGAATCATGAATTATGAATCATGAATTGAATCATGAATCATGAATCATGAATTGAATCATAAATCATGAATCATGAATTGAATCATGAATCATGAATCATGAATCGAATCATGAATCATGAATTGAATCATGAATCATGAATAATGAATTGAATCATGAATCATGAATCATGAATTGAATCATGAATCATGAATTGAATCTTGAATCATGAATCATGAATCATGAATCATGAATCATGAATCATGAATCATGAATTGAATCATGAATCATGAATCATGAATCGAATCATGAATCAAGAATCATGAATCAAATCATGAATCATGAATCATGAATCATGAATTGAATCATGAATCATGAATCATGAATCGAATCATGAATCATGAATCAAATCATGAATCATGAATTGAATCATAAATCAAGAATAGAATCATGAATAATGAATTGAATCATGAATCATGAATCATGAATCATGAATTGAATAATAAATTATGAATCATGAATCGAATCATAAATCATGAATCATGAATCATGAATTGAATCATGAATCATGAATCATGAATCAAATCATTAATCATGAATCATGAATCGAATCATGAATCATGAATCATGAATTGAATCATGAATCATGAATCAAATCATTAATCATGAATCATGAATCATGAATCGAATCATGAATCATGAATCATGAATTAAATCATGAATCATGAATCATGAATCGAATCATGAATCATTAATCATGAATCATGAATCGAATCATGAATCATGAATCATGAATTGAATCCTGAATCATGAATCAAATCATGAATCATGAATCATGAATTATGAATCATGAATTGAATCATGAATCATGAATTATGTATCATGAATTGAATCATGAATCATGAATCATGAATCATGAATTGAATCATAAATCATGAATCATGAATCGAATCATGAATCATGAATCATGAATGATGAATTGAATCATGAATCATGAATTATGCATCATGAATTGAATCATGAATCTTGAATCATGAATCATGAATCTTGAATCATGAATCATGAATTGAATCATGAATCATGAATTGAATCATGAATCATGAATTGAATCATGAATCATGAATCATGAATCGAATCATGAAACATGAATTGAATCATGAATCATGAATCATGAATTGAGTCATTAATCATGAATCATGAATCATGAATCATGAATCATGAATTGAATCTTGAATCATGAATCTTAATTCATGAATCGTGAATTGAATCATGAATCATGAATCATGAATTGAATCATGAATCATGAATCGAATCATGAATCATAAATTGAATCATAAATTGAATCATAAATCATGAATAGAATCATGAATAATGAATTGAATCATGAATCTTGAATCATGAATTGAATCATGAATCATGAATTGAATCATGAATCATGAATCATGAATTGAATCATGAATCATGAATCATGAATCAAATCATGAATCAAGAATCATGAATCAAATCATGAATCATGAATCATGAATCATGAATTGAATCATGAATCATGAATCATGAATCGAATCATGAATCATGAATCAAATCATGAATCATGAATTGAATCATAAATCAAGAATAGAATCATGAATAATGAATTGAATCATGAATCATGAATCATGAATTGAATCATAAATCATGAATCATGAATCGAATCATAAATCATGAATCATGAATCATGAATTGAATCATGAATCATGAATCATGAATCAAATCATTAATCATGAATCATGAATCGAATCATGAATAATGAATCATGAATTGAATCATGAATCATGAATCAAATCATTAATCATGAATCATGAATCATGAATCGAATCATGAATCATGAATCATGAATTAAATCATGAATCATGAATCATGAATCGAATCATGAATCATTAATCATGAATCGAATCATGAATCATTAATCATGAATCATGAATCATGAATCGAATCATGAATCATGAATCATGAATTGAATCCTGAATCATGAATCAAATCATGAATCATGAATCATGAATTATGAATCATGAATTGAATCATGCATCATGAATTATGAATCATGAATTGAATCATGAATCATGAATCATGAATCATGAATCATGAATTGAATCATAAATCATGAATCATGAATCGAATCATGAATCATGAATCATGAATTGAATCATGAATCATGAATTATGCATCATGAATTGAATCATGAATCTTGAATCATGAATCATGAATTAAATCATGAATCATGAATTGAATCATGAATCATGAATCATGAATTGAATCATGAATCATGAATCATGAATCGAATCATGAAACATGAATTGAATCATGAATCATGAATTGAGTCATTAATCATGAATCATGAATCATGAATCATGAATCATGAATTGAATCTTGAATCATGAATCTTAATTCATGAATCATGAATTGAATCATGAATCATGAATCATGAATTGAATCATGAATCATGAATCGAATCATGAATCATGAATTGAATCATAAATTGAATCATAAATCATGAATAGAATCATGAATAATGAATTGAATCATGAATCATGAATCATGAATTGAATCATGAATCATGAATTGAATCATGAATCATGAATCATACATTGAATCATGAATCATGAATTGAATCATGAATCATGAATCATAAATCATGAATCATGAATCGAATCATGAATCATAATTTGAGTCATGAATCATGAATCGAATCATGAATCATGAATTATGAATTGAATCATAAATCATGAATCATGAATTGAATCATGAATCATGAATCAAATCATGAATCATGAATCATGAATCATGAATCATGAATTGAATCATGAATCATGAATCATGAATTGAATCATGAATCATGAATCATGAATTAAATCATGAATCATGAATCATGAATCATGAATCGAATCATGAATCATTAATCATGAATCATGAATCATGAATCGAATCATGAATCATGAATCATGAATCATGAATCATGAATTGAATCATGAATCATGAATCATAAATCGAATCATGAATCATGAATTGAATCAGGATTCGAATCATGAATCATGAATCATTAATTGAATCATCAATCATGAATCATGAATCATGAATCATGAATTGAATCATGAATCATGAATCATGAATTAAATCATGAATCATGAATCATGAATCGAATCATGAATTATGAATCATTAATTGAATCATTAATTATGAATCGAATCATAAATCATGAATCATAAATCATGAATCATGAATTGAATCATGAATCATGAATCAAATCATGAATCATGAATCATGAATTATGAATCATGAATTGAATCATGAATCATGAATCATGAATTGAATCATGAATCATGAATTGAATCTTGAATCATGAATCATGAATCATGAATCATGAATTGAATCATGAATTGAATCATTAATCATGAATCATGAATCGAATCATGAATCATGAATCATGAATTGAATCATGAATCATGAATTGAATCTTGAATCATGAATCATGAATCATGAATCATGAATTGAATCATGAATTGAATCATTAATCATGAATCATGAATCGAATCATGAATCATGAATCATGAATTGAATCATGAATCATGAATCGAATCATGAATCATGAATTGAATCATGAATCATGAATCATGAATTGAATCATTAATCATGAATCATGAATTGAATCATGAATCAAGAATTGAATCTTGAATCATGAATCATGAATCATGAATTGAATCATGAATTGAATCATTAATCATGAATCATGAATCAAATCATGAATCAAGAATCATGAATCAAATCATGAATCATGAATCATGAATTGAATCATGAATCATGAATCAAATCATGAATCATGAATCATGAATTATGAATCATGAATTGAATCATGAATCATGAATTATGAATCATGAATTGAATCATGAATCATGAATCATGAATCAAGAATCATGAATTGAATCATAAATTATGAATCATGAATCATGAATTGAATCATGAATCATGAATTATGCATCATGAATTGAATCATGATTCATGAATCATGAATTGAATCATGAATCATGAATTTAATTATGAATCATGAATCATAAATCGAATCATGAATCATGAATTGAATCATGAATCATGAATCTTGAATCATGAATCATGAATTGAATCATGAATCATGAATTGAATCATGAATCATGAATCATGAATCATGAAATGAATCATAAATCATGAATCATGAATTGAATCATGAATCATTAATCATGAATCGAATCATGAATCATGAATTGAATCATGAATCATGAATCATGAATTGAATCATTAATCATGAATCATAATTTGAATCATGAATCATGAATCATGAATTGAATCATGAAACATGAATTGAATCATGAATCATGAATCATGAATTGAGTCATTAATCATGAATCATGAATCATGAATCATGAATTAATGAATTGAATCATGAATCATGAATTGAATCTTGAATCATGAATAATGAATCATGAATCATGAATTGAATCATGAATCATGAATTAATGAATTGAATCATGAATCATGAATAGAATCATGAATCATGAATTGAATCATGAATCATGAATCATACATTGAATCATGAATCTTGAATTGAATCATGAATCATGAATCATGAATCATGAATCATGAATTGAATCATGAATCATGAATTGAATCATAAATCATGAATCATGAATCGAATCATGAATCATGAATCATGATGTGAGTCATGAATCATGAATCATGAATCGAATCATGAATCATGAATTATGAATTGAATCATAAATCATGAATCATGAATCATGAATCATGAATTGAATCATGAATCATGAATCAAATCATTAATCATGAATCATGAATCATGAATTATGAATTGAATCATAAATCATGAATCATGAATCATGAATCATGAATCATGAATTGAATCATGAATCATGAATCAAATCATTAATCATGAATCATGAATCATGAATTGAATCATGAATCATGAATCATGAATCATGAATTGAATCATGAATAATGAATCAAATCATTAATCATGAATCATGAATCATGAATTGAATCATGAATCATGAATCGAATCATGAATCATGAATCATGAATTGAATCATGAATCATGAATCATAAATCGAATCATGAATCATGAATTGAATCAGGATTCGAATTATGAATCATGAATCATTAATTGAATCATGAATCATGAATCATGATTTGAGTCATGAATCATGAATCGAATCATGAATCATGAATTATGAATTGAATCATAAATCATGAATCATGAATCATGAATCATGAATCATGAATCATGAATCATGAATCATAAATCAAATCATTAATCATGAATCATGAATCATGAATTGAATAATGAATCATGAATCATGAATTGAATCATGAATCATTAATCATGAATCGAATCATGAATCATGAATTGAATCATGAATCATGAATCATGAATTGAATCATTAATCATGAATCATAATTTGAATCATGAATCATGAATCATGAATTGAATCATGAAACATGAATTGAATCATGAATCATGAATCATGAATTGAGTCATTAATCATGAATCATGAATCATGAATCATGAATTAATGAATTGAATCATGAATCATGAATTGAATCTTGAATCATGAATAATGAATCATGAATCATGAATTGAATCATGAATCATGAATTAATGAATTGAATCATGAATCATGAATAGAATCATGAATCATGAATTGAATCATGAATCATGAATCATACATTGAATCATGAATCTTGAATTGAATCATGAATCATGAATCATGAATCATGAATCATGAATTGAATCATGAATCATGAATTGAATCATAAATCATGAATCATGAATCGAATCATGAATCATGAATCATGAATCATGATGTGAGTCATGAATCATGAATCATGAATCGAATCATGAATCATGAATTATGAATTGAATCATAAATCATGAATCTTGAATCATGAATCATGAATTGAATCATGAATCATGAATCAAATCATTAATCATGAATCATGAATCATGAATTATGAATTGAATCATAAATCATGAATCATGAATCATGAATCATGAATCATGAATTGAATCATGAATCATGAATCAAATCATTAATCATGAATCATGAATCATGAATTGAATCATGAATCATGAATCATGAATTGAATCATGAATAATGAATCAAATCATTAATCATGAATCATGAATCATGAATTGAATCATGAATCATGAATCGAATCATGAATCATGAATCATGAATTGAATCATGAATCATGAATCATAAATCGAATCATGAATCATGAATTGAATCAGGATTCGAATTATGAATCATGAATCATTAATTGAATCATGAATCATGAATCATGATTTGAGTCATGAATCATGAATCGAATCATGAATCATGAATTATGAATTGAATCATAAATCATGAATCATGAATCATGAATCATGAATCATGAATCATGAATTGAATCATGAATCATAAATCAAATCATTAATCATGAATCATGAATCATGAATTGAATCATGAATCATGAATCATGAATTGAGTCATTAATCATGAATCATGAATCATGAATCATGAATCATGAATTGAATCATGAATCATGAATTGAATCTTTAATCATGAATCATGAATCATGAATCATGAATTGAATCATGAATCATGAATTAATGAATTGAATCATGAATCATGAATAGAATCATGAATCATGAATTGAATCATGAATCATGAATCATACATTGAATCGTGAATCATGAATTGAATCATGAATCAAGAATCATGAATTAAATCATGAATCATGAATCATGAATCAAATCTTGAATCATGAATCATGAATCATGAATCATGAATTGAATCATGAATCATGAATTAATGAATTGAATCATGAATCATGAATAGAATCATGAATCATGAATTGAATCATGAATCATGAATCATACATTGAATCATGAATCATGAATCATGAATTGAATCATGAATCATGAATCATGAATTGAATCATGAATCATGAATCATGAATCGAATCATGAATCATTAATCATGAATCATGAATCATGAATCGAATCATGAATCATGAATCATGAATCATGAATCATGAATCATGAATTGAATCATGAATCATAAATCATGAATCATAAATCGAATCATGAATCATGAATTGAATCAGGAATCGAATCATGAATCATGAATCATTAATTGAATCATCAATCATGAATCATGAATCATGAATCATGAATTGAATCATGAATCATGAATCATGGATTAAATCATGAATCATGAATCATGAATCGAATCATGAATCATGAATCGAATCATGAATCATGAATTATGAATTGAATCATAAATCATGAATCATGAATCATGAATCATGAATTGAATCATGAATCATGAATCAAATCATTAATCATGAATCATGAATCATGAATTATGAATTGAATCATAAATCATGAATCATGAATCATGAATCATGAATCATGAATTGAATCATGAATCATGAATCAAATCATTAATCATGAATCATGAATCATGAATTGAATCATGAATCATGAATCATGAATCATGAATTGAATCATGAATAATGAATCAAATCATTAATCATGAATCATGAATCATGAATTGAATCATGAATCATGAATCGAATCATGAATCATGAATCATGAATTGAATCATGAATCATGAATCATAAATCGAATCATGAATCATGAATTGAATCAGGATTCGAATTATGAATCATGAATCATTAATTGAATCATGAATCATGAATCATGATTTGAGTCATGAATCATGAATCGAATCATGAATCATGAATTATGAATTGAATCATAAATCATGAATCATGAATCATGAATCATGAATCATGAATCATGAATTGAATAATGAATCATAAATCAAATCATTAATCATGAATCATGAATCATGAATTGAATCATGAATCATGAATCATGAATTGAGTCATTAATCATGAATCATGAATCATGAATCATGAATCATGAATTGAATCATGAATCATGAATTGAATCTTTAATCATGAATCATGAATCATGAATCATGAATTGAATCATGAATCATGAATTAATGAATTGAATCATGAATCATGAATAGAATCATGAATCATGAATTGAATCATGAATCATGAATCATACATTGAATCATGAATCATGAATTGAATCATGAATCAAGAATCATGAATTAAATCATGAATCATGAATCATGAATCAAATCTTGAATCATGAATCATGAATCATGAATCATGAATTGAATCATGAATCATGAATTAATGAATTGAATCATGAATCATGAATAGAATCATGAATCATGAATTGAATCATGAATCATGAATCATACATTGAATCATGAATCATGAATCATGAATTGAATCATGAATCATGAATCATGAATTGAATCATGAATCATGAATCATGAATCGAATCATGAATCATTAATCATGAATCATGAATCATGAATCGAATCATGAATCATGAATCATGAATCATGAATCATGAATCATGAATTGAATCATGAATCATAAATCATGAATCATAAATCGAATCATGAATCATGAATTGAATCAGGATTCGAATCATGAATCATGAATCATTAATTGAATCATCAATCATGAATCATGAATCATGAATCATGAATTGAATCATGAATCATGAATCATGGATTAAATCATGAATCATGAATCATGAATCGAATCATGAATCATTAATCATGAATCATGAATCATGAATCATGAATCATTAATCATGAATTAAATCATGAATCATGAATCATGAATTGAATCATGAATCATGAATCATTAATTGAATCATGAATTATGAATCGAATCATAAATCATGAATCATGAATCATGAATCATGAATTGAATCATGAATCATGAATCAAATCATGAATCATGAATCATGAATTATGAATCATGAATTGAATCATAAATCATGAATCATGAATTGAATCATGAATCATGAATTGAATCTTGAATCATGAATCATGAATTGAATCATGAATCATGAATCATGAATCATGAATTGAATCATGAATCATGAATCATGAATCATGAATTTAATCATCAATCATGAATCATGAATCGAATCATGAATCATGAATCATGAATCATGAATCATGATTTGAGTCATGAATCATGAATCATGAATCGAATCATGAATCATGAATTATGAATTGAATCATAAATCATGAATCATGAATCATGAATCATGAATTGAATCATGAATCATGAATCATGAATCATGAATTGAATCATGAATCATGAATCATGAATCATGAATCATGAATTGAATCATGAATCATGAATCATGAATCATGAATTGAATCATGAATCATGAATCGAATCATGAATCATGAATCATGAATTAAATCATGAATCATGAATCATAAATCGAATCATGAATCATGAATTGAATCAGGATTCGAATTATGAATCATGAATCATTAATTGAATCATGAATCATGAATCATGAATCATTAATCATGAATTAAATCATGAATCATGAATCATGAATTGAATCATGAATCATGAATCATTAATTGAATCATGAATCATGAATCGAATCATAAATCATGAATCATGAATCATGAATCATGAATCATGAATTGAATCATGAATCATGAATGAAATCATGAATCATGAATCATGAATTATGAATCATGAATTGAATCATGAATCATGAATCATGAATTGAATCATAAATCATGAATCATGAATTGAATCATGAATCATGAATCATGAATCATGAATTATGAATCATGAATTGAATCATGAATCATGAATCATGAATCATGAATCATGAATTGAATCATAAATCATGAATCATGAATCGAATCATGAATCATGAATCATGAATCATGAATTGAATCATGAATCATGAATTATGCATCATGAATTGAATCATGAATCTTGAATCATGAATCATGAATTGAATCATGAATCATGAATTGAATCATGAATCATGAATCATGAATTGAATCATGAATCATGAATCATGAATTGAGTCATTAATCATGAATCATGAATCATGAATCATGAATCATGAATTGAATCATGAATCATGAATTGAATATTGAATCATGAATCATAATTCATGAATCATGAATTGAATCATGAATCATGAATCATGAATTGAATCATGAATCATGAATCGAATCATGAATCATGAATTGAATCATAAATTGAATCATAAATCATGAATAGAATCATGAATAATGAATTGAATCATGTATCATGAATCATGAATTGAATCATGAATCATGAATCATACATTGAATCATGAATCATGAATTGAATCATGAATGATGAATCATGAATCATGAATTGAATCATGAATCATGAATCATAAATCATGAATCATGAATCGAATCATGAATCATGAATCATGATTTGAGTCATGAATCATGAATCATGAATCGAATCATGAATCATGAATTATGAATTGAATCATAAATCATGAATCATGAATAATGAATCATGAATCATGAATCATGAATCATGAATTGAATCATGAATCATGAATCAAATCATGAATCATGAATCATGAATCATGAATTGAATCATGAATCATGAATCATGAATTAAATCATGAATCATGAATCAGGAATCATGAATCGAATCATGAATCATTAATCATGAATCATGAATCATGAATTGAATCATGAATCATGAATCATAAATCGAATCATGAATCATGAATTGAATCAGGATTCGAATCATGAATCATGAATCATTAATTGAATCATGAATCATGAATCATGAATCATGAATCATGAATTGAATCATGAATCATGAATCATGAATTAAATCATGAATCATGAATCATGAATCGAATCATGAATCATGAATTATGAATTGAATCATAAATCATGAATCATGAATAATGAATCATGAATCATGAATCATGAATCATGAATTGAATCATGAATCATGAATCAAATCATGAATCATGAATCATGAATCATGAATTGAATCATGAATCATGAATCATGAATTAAATCATGAATCATGAATCAGGAATCATGAATCGAATCATGAATCATTAATCATGAATCATGAATCATGAATTGAATCATGAATCATGAATCATAAATCGAATCATGAATCATGAATTGAATCAGGATTCGAATCATGAATCATGAATCATTAATTGAATCATGAATCATGAATCATGAATCATGAATCATGAATTGAATCATGAATCATGAATCATGAATTAAATCATGAATCATGAATCATGAATCGAATCATGAATCATTAATCATGAATTAAATCATGAATCATGAATTGAATCATGAATCATGAATCATTAATTGAATCATGAATTATGAATCGAATCATAAATCATGAATCATGAATCATGAATCATGAATTGAATCATGAATCATGAATCAAATCATGAATCATGAATCATGAATTATGAATCATGAATTGAATCATGAATCATGAATCATTAATTGAATCATAAATCATGAATCATGAATTGAATCATGAATCATGAATCATGAATCGAATCATGAATCATGAATTGAATCATGAATCATGAATTGAATCATTAATCATGAATCATGAATTGAATCATGAATCATGAATTGAATCTTGAATCATGAATCATGAATCATGAATCATGAATTGAATCATGAATCATGAATTGAATCATTAATCATGAATCATGAATCGAATCATGAATCAAATCATGAATCATGAATCATGAATCATGAATTGAATCATGAATCATGAATCAAATCATGAATCATGAATTATGAATCATGAATTGAATCATGAATCATGAATTATGAATCATGAATTGAATCATGAATCATGAATCATGAATCATGAATTGAATCATAAATTATGAATCATGAATCATGAATCATGAATTGAATCATGAATCATGAATTATGCATCATGAATTGAATCATGATTCATGAATCATGAATTGAATCATGAATCATGAATCATGAATTTAATTATGAATCATGAATCATAAATCGAATTATGAATCATGAATTGAATCATGAATCATGAATCTTGAATCATGAATCATGAATTGAATCATGAATTATGAATTGAATCATGAATCATAATTCATGAATCATGAATTGAATCATAAATCATGAATCATGAATCGAATCATAAATCATGAATCATGAATCATGAATCATGAATCGAATCATGAATCATTAATCATGAATCATGAATCATGAATCATGAATCATGAATCATGAATTGAATCATGAATCATGAATCATTAATTGAATCATGAATCATGAATCGAATCATTAATCATGAATAATGAATCATGAATCATGAATCATGAATTGAATCATGAATTGAATCATGAATCATGAATCATTAATTGAATCATGAATCATGAATCGAATCATAAATCATGAATAATGAATTGAATCATGAATCATTAATTGAATCATGAATCATGAATCGAATCATAAATCATGAATAATGAATTGAATCATGAATCATGAATTGAATCATGAATCATGAATCATGAATCATGAATTGAATCATGAATCATGAATCATGAATTGAATCATGAATCATGAATCATGAATTGAATCATGAATCATGAATCATGAATCATGAATTGAATCATGAATCATGAATTGAATCATGAATCATGAATCATGAATCGAATCATGAATCATGAATCAAATCATGAATCATGAATTGAATCATAAATCATGAATAGAATCATGAATAATGAATTGAATCATGAATCATGAATCATGAATCATGAATTGAATCATAAATCATGAATCATGAATCGAATATTAAATCATGAATCATAAATCATGAATTGAATCATGAATCATGAATCATGAATCAAATCATTAATCATGAATCATGAATCGAATCATGAATCATGAATCATGAATTGAATCATGAATCATGAATCAAATCATTAATCGTGAATCATGAATCATGAATCGAATCATGAATCATGAATCATGAATTAAATCATGAATCATGAATCATGAATCATGAATCGAATCATGAATCATGAATCATGAATCATGAATCATGAATCGAATCATGAATCATGAATCATGAATTGAATCCTGAATCATGAATCAAATCATGAATCATGAATCATGAATTATGAATCATGAATTGAATCATGAATCATGAATTATGAATCATGAATTGAATCATGAATCATGAATCATGAATCATGAATTGAATCATAAATCATGAATCATGAATCTTGAATCATGAATCATGAATCATGAACTGAATCATGAATTGAATCTTGAATCATGAATCATGAATCATGAATCATGAATCATGAATTGAATCATGAATCATGAATTGAATCATAAATTGAATCATAAATCATGAATAGAATCATGAATAATGAATTGAATCATGAATCATGAATCATGAATTGAATCATGAATCATGAATTGAATCATGAATCATGAATCATACATTGAATCATGAATCATGAATTGAATCATGAATCATGAATCATGAATCATGAATTAAATCATGAATCATGAATCATGAATCATGAATTGAATCATAAATCATGAATCATGAATCGAATCATGAATCATGAATCATGAATCATGATTTAAGTCATGAATCATGAATCATGAATCGAATCATGAATCATGAATTATGAATTGAATCATAAATCATGAATCATGAATCATGAATTGAATCATGAATCATGAATCAAATCATGAATCATGAATCATGAATCATGAATCATGAATTGAATCATGAATCATGAATCATGAATCATGAATCATGAATTAAATCATGAATCATGAATCATGAATCATGAATCGAATCATGAATCATTAATCATGAATCATGAATCATGAATCGAATCATGAATCATGAATCATGAATCATGAATCATGAATTGAATCATGAATCATGAATCATGAATCATGAATCATGAATTAAATCATGAATCATGAATCATGAATCATGAATCGAATCATGAATCATTAATCATGAATCATGAATCATGAATCGAATCATGAATCATGAATCATGAATCATGAATCATGAATTGAATCATGAATCATGAATCATAAATCGAATCATGAATCATGAATTGAATCAGGATTCGAATCATGAATCATGAATCATTAATTGAATCATGAATCATGAATGATGAATCATGAATCATTAATCATGAATCATGAATCATGAATCATGAATCATTAATCATGAATTAAATCATGAATCATGAATCATGAATTGAATCATGAATCATGAATCATTAATTGAATCATGAATTATGAATTGAATCATAAATCATGAATCATGAATCATGAATCATGAATTGAATCATGAATCATGAATTATGAATCATGAATTGAATCATGAATCATGAATCATGAATTGAATCATAAATTATGAATCATGAATCATGAATTATGAATCATGAATTGAATCATGAATCATGAATCATGAATTGAATCATAAATTATGAATCATGAATCATGAATCATGAATTGAATCATGAATCATGAATTATGCATCATGAATTGAATCATGATTCATGAATCATGAATTGAATCATGAATCATGAATCATGAATTTAATTATGAATCATGAATCATAAATCGAATCATGAATCATGAATTGAATCATGAATCATGAATCTTGAATCATGAATCATGAATTGAATCATAAATCATGAATCATGAATCGAATCATAAATCATGATTCATGAATCATGAATCATGAATTAAATCATGAATCATGAATCATGAATTAAATCATGAATCATGAATCATGAATCATGAATCCTGGATCATGAATTGAATCATGAATCATGAATCATAAATCGAATCATGAATCATGAATCATGAATCATGAATTGAATCATGAATCATGAATCATGAATTAAATCATGAATCATGAATCATGAATCGAATCATGAATCATTAATCATGAATTAAATCATGAATCATGAATCATGAATTGAATCATGAATCATGAATCATTAATTGAATCATGAATTATGAATCGAATCATAAATCATGAATCATGAATCATGAATCATGAATCATGAATTGAATCATGAATCATGAATCATGAATCATGAATTGAATCATGAATCATGAATCAAATCATGAATCATGAATCATGAATTATGAATCATGAATTGAATCATGAATCATGAATCATGAATTGAATCATAAATCATGAATCATGAATTGAATCATGAATCATGAATCGAATTATGAATCATGAATTGAATCATGAATTGAATCATTAATCATGAATCCTGAATTGAATCGTGAATCATGAATTGAATCTTGAATCATGAATCATGAATCATGAATCATGAATTGAAGCATGAATCATGAATCATGAATTGAATCATTAATCATGAATCATGAATCGAATCGTGAATCAAATCATGAATCATGAATCATGAATCATGAATTGAATCATGAATCATGAATCAAATCATGAATCATGAATCATGAATTATGAATCATGAATTGAATCATGAATCATGAATTATGAATCATGAATTGAATCATGAATCATGAATCATGAATCATGAATTGAATCATAAATTATGAATCATGAATCATGAATTGAATCATGAATCATGAATTATGCATCATGAATTGAATCATGATTCATGAATCATGAATTGAATCATAAATTATGAATCATGAATCATGAATCATGAATTGAATCATGAATCATGAATTATGCATCATGAATTGAATCATGAATCATGAATCATGAATTTAATTATGAATCATGAATCATAAATCGAATTATGAATCATGAATTGAATCATGAATCATGAATCTTGAATCATGAATCATGAATTGAATCATGAATTATGAATTGAATCATGAATCATGAATCATGAATCATGAATTGAATCATAAATCATGAATCATGAATCGAATCATAAATCATGAATCATGAATCATGAATCATGAATCGAATCATGAATCATGAATCATGAATCATGAATCATGAATCATGAATCATGAATTGAATCATGAATCATGAATCATTAATTGAATCATGAATCGAATCATTAATCATGAATAATGAATCATGAATCATGAATCATGAATTGAATCATGAATTGAATCATGAATCATGAATCATGAATTGAATCATGAATCATGAATCATTAATTGAATCATGCATGGAATCATTAATCATGAATAATGAATCATGAATTGAATCATGAATTGAATCATGAATCATGAATCATGAATTGAATCATGAATCATGAATCATGAATTGAATCATGAATCATGAATTTAATCTTGAATCATGAATCATGAATCATGAATCATGAATTGAATCATGAATCATGAATCATGAATCGAATCATGAATCATGAATCAAATCATGAATCATGAATTGAATCATAAATCATGAATAGAATCATGAATAATGAATTGAATCATGAATCATGAATCATGAATCATGAATTGAATCATAAATCATGAATCATGAATCGAATCATAAATCATGAATCATAAATCATGAATTGAATCATGAATCATGAATCATGAATCAAATCATTAATCATGAATCATGAATCGAATCATGAATCATGAATCATGAATTGAATCATGAATCATGAATCAAATCATTAATCGTGAATCATGAATCATGAATCGAATCATGAATCATGAATTAAATCATGAATCATGAATCATGAATCATGAATCGAATCATGAATCATGAATCATGAATCATGAATCATGAATCATGAATCGAATCATGAATCATGAATCATGAATTGAATCCTGAATCATGAATCAAATCATGAATCATGAATCATGAATTATGAATCATGAATTGAATCATGAATCATGAATTATGAATCATGAATTGAATCATGAATCATGAATCATGAATCGAATCATGAATCATGAATCATGAATCATGAATTGAATCATGAATCATGAATTATGCATGATGAATTGAATCATGAATCTTGAATCATGAATCATGAATTGAATCATGAATCATGAATCGAATCATGAAACATGAATTGTATCATGAATCATGAATCATGAATTGAGTCATTAATCATGAATCTTGAATCATGAATCATGAATCATGAATTGAATCATGAATCATGAATTGAATCTTGAATCATGAATCATGAATCATGAATCATGAATTGAATCATGAATCATGAATCATGAATTGAATCATGAATCATCAATCGAATCATGAATCATGAATTGAATCATAAATTGAATCATAAATCATGAATAGAATCATGAATAATGAATTGAATCATGAATCATGAATCATGAATTGAATTATGAATCATGAATTGAATCATGAATCATGAATCATACATTGAATCATGAATCATGAATTGAATCATGAATCATGAATCATGAATTAAATCATGAATCATGAATCATGAATCATGAATTGAATCATAAATCATGAATCATGAATCGAATCATGAATCATGAATCATGAATCATGATTTGAGTCATGAATCATGAATCATGAATCGAATCATGAATCATGAATTATGAATTGAATCATAAATCATGAATCATGAATCATGAATTGAATCATGAATCATAAATCAAATCATGAATCATGAATCATGAATCATGAATCATGAATTGAATCATGAATCATGAATCATGAATCATGAATCATGAATTAAATCATGAATCATGAATCATGAATCATGAATCGAATCATGAATCATTAATCATGAATCATGAATCATGAATCGAATCATGAATCATGAATCATGAATCATGAATCATGAATTGAATCATGAATCATGAATCATAAATCGAATCATGAATCATGAATTGAATCAGGATTCGAATCATGAATCATGAATCATTAATTGAATCATGAATCATGAATGATGAATCATGAATCATGAATTGAATCATGAATCATGAATCATGAATCATGAATTAAATCATGAATCATGAATCGAATCATGAATCATTAATCATGAATCATGAATCATGAATCATGAATCATGAATCATTAATCATGTTTTAAATCATGAATCATGAATCATGAATTGAATCATGAATCATGAATCATTAATTGAATCATGAATTATGAATCGAATCATAAATCATGAATCATGAATCATGAATCATGAATCATGAATTGAATCATGAATCATGAATCAAATCATGAATCATGAATCATGAATTATGAATCATGAATTGAATCATGAATCATGAATCATGAATCATGAATTGAATCATAAATTATGAATCATGAATCATGAATCATGAATTGAATCATGAATCATGAATTATGCATCATGAATTGAATCATGATTCATGAATCATGAATTGAATCATGAATAATGAATCATGAATTTAATTATGAATCATGAATCATAAATCGAATCATGAATCATGAATTGAATCATGAATCATGAATCTTGAATCATGAATCATGAATTGAATCATAAATCATGAATCATGAATCGAATCATAAATCATGATTCATGAATCATGAATCATGAATTGAATCATGAATCATGAATCATGAATCATGAATCATGAATCGAAGCATGAATCATTAATCATGAATCATGAATCATGAATCATGAATCATTAATCATGAATTAAATCATGAATCATGAATCATGAATTAAATCATGAATCATGAATCATGAATCGAATCATAAATCATGAATCATGAATCATGAATCATGAATTGAATCAACAATCATGAATCATGAATTGAATCATGAATCATGAATCATGAATCATGAATCGAATCATGAATCATGAATTGAATCATGAATCAGGAAAAATGAATTGAATCATTAATCATGAATCATGAATCATGAATCATGAATTAAATCATGAATCATTAATCATGAATTGAATCATGAATCATGAATCATTAATTGAATCATGAATTATGAATCGAATCATAAATCATGAATCATGAATCATGAATCATGAATCATGAATTGAATCATGAATCATGAATCAAATCATGAATCATGAATCATGAATTATGAATCATGAATTGAATCATGAATCATGAATCATGAATCATGAATTAAATCAAAAATTATGAATCATGAATCATGAATTGAATCATGAATCATGAATTATGCATCATGAATTGAATCATGATTCATGAATCATGAATTGAATCATGAATCATGAATCATGAATTTAATTATGAATCATGAATCATAAATCGAATCATGAATCATGAATTGAATCATGAATCATGAATCATGAATCATGAATTGAATCATAAATCGAATCATGAATCATGAATTGAATCATGAATCATGAATCATGAATCATGAATTGAATCATAAATCATGAATCATGAATCGAATCATAAATCATGATTCATGAATCATGAATCATGAATCATGAATTAAATCATGAATCATGAATCATGAATCGAATCATAAATCATGAATCATGAATCATAATTCATGAATCGTGAATTGAATCATGAATCATGAATTGAATCTTGAATCATGAATCATGAATCATGAATTGAATCATGAATCATGAATCATGAATCGAATCATGAATCAAGAATCATGAATCAAATCATGAATCATGAATCATGAATCATGAATTGAATCATGAATCATGAATCATGAATCGAATCATGAATCATGAATCAAATCATAAATCATGAATTGAATCATAAATCATAAATAGAATCATGAATAATCAATTGAATCATGAATCATAAATCATGAATCATGAATTGAATCATAAATCATGAATCATGAATCGAATCATAAATCATGAATCATGAATCATGAATTGAATCATGAATCATGAATCGAATCATGAATCATGAATTAAATCATGAATCATGAATCATGAATCGAATCATGAATCATTAATCATGAATCATGAATCATGAATCATGAATTGAATCATAAATTATGAATCATGAATCATGAATCATGAATTGAATCATGAATCATGAATTATGCATCATGAATTGAATCATGATTCATGAATCATGAATTGAATCATGAATCATGAAACATGAATTTAATTATGAATCATGAATCATAAATCGAATCATGAATCATGAATTGAATCATGAATCATGAATCATGAATTGAATAATAAATCATGAATCATGAATCGAATCATAAATCATGATTCATGAATCATGAATCATGAATTGAATCATGAATCATGAATCATGAATCATGAATCATGAATCGAATCATGAATTAAATCATGAATCATGAATCATGAATCGAATCATAAATCATGAATCATGAATCATGAATTGAATCATGAATCATGAATCATGAATCGAATCATGAATCATGAATTGAATCATGAATCATGAATTGAATCTTGAATCATGAATCATGAATCATGAATTGAATCATGAATCATGAATCATGAATCGAATCATGAATCAAGAATCATGAATCAAATCATGAATCATGAATCATGAATTGAATCATGAATCATGAATCATGAATCGAATCATGAATCATGAATCAAATCATGAATCATGAATTAAATCATGAATCATGAATCATGAATCATGAATTGAATCATAAATCATGAATCATGAATCGAATCATAAATCATGAATCATGAATCATGAATTGAATCCTGAATCATGAATCATGAATCAAATCATTAATCATGAATCATGAATCGAATCATGAATCATGAATCATGAATTGAATCATGAATCAAATCATTAATCATGAATCATGAATCATGAATCGAATCATGAATCATGAATCATGAATTAAATCATGAATCATGAATCGAATCATGAATCATTAATCATGAATCATGAATCATGAATTAAATCATGAATCATGAATTATGAATCATGAATTGAATCATGAATCATGAATCATGAATCATGAATCATGAATTGAATCATAAATCATGAATCATGAATCGAATCATGAATCATGAATCATGAATCATGAATCATGAATTGAATCATGAATCATGAATTATGCATCATGAATTGAATCATGAATCTTGAATCATGAATCATGAATTGAATTATGAATCATGAATTGAATCATGAATCATGAATCATGAATTGAATCATGAATCATGAATCATGAATTGAATCATGAAACATGAATTGAATCATGAATCATGAATCATGAATTGAGTCATTAATCATGAATCATGAATCATGAATTGAATCATGAATCATGAATCGAATCATGAATCAAGAATCATGAATCAAATTATGAATCATGAATCATGAATTGAATCATGAATCATGAATCATGAATCGAATCATGAATCAAATCATGAATCATTAATTGAATCATAAATCATGAATAGAATCATGAATAATGAATTGAATCATGAATCATGAATCATGAATCATGAATCATGAATTGAATCATAAATCATGAATCATGAATCGAATCATAAATCATGAATCATGAATTGAATCATGAATCATGAATCATGAATCAAACCAATAATCATGAATCATGAATCGAATCATGAATCATGAATCATGAATCGAATCATAAATCATGAATCATGAATCATGAATCATGAATCATGAATTGAATCATGAATCATGAATTGAATCTTGAATCATGAATCATGAATCATGAATTGAATCATGAATCATGAATCATGAATCGAATCATGAATCAAGAATCATGAATCAAATCATGAATCATGAATCATGAATTGAATCATGAATCATGAATCATGAATCGAATCATGATTCATGAATCAAATCATGAATCATGAATTGAATCATAAATCATGAATAGAATCATGAATAATGAATTGAATCATGAATCATGAATCATGAATCATGAATTGAATCATAAATCATGAATCATGAATAGAATCATAAATCATGAATCATGAATCATGAATTGAATCATGAATCATGAATCAAATCATTAATCATGAATCATGAATCGAATCATGAATCATGAATCATGAATTGAATCATGAATCAAATCATTAATCATGAATCATGAATCGAATCATGAATCATGAATCATGAATTAAATCATGAATCATGAATCATGAATCGAATCATGAATCATTAATCATGAATCATGAATCATGATTCATGAATCCTGAATTAAATCTTGAATCATGAATCAAATCATGAATCATGAATCATGAATCATGAATCATGAATTAAATCATGAATCATGAATTATGAATCATGAATTGAATCATGAATCATGAATCATGAATCATGAATTGAATCATAAATCATGAATCATGAATCGAATCATGAATCATGAATCATGAATCATGAATCATGAATTGAATCATGAATCATGAATTATGCATCATGAATTGAATCATGAATCTTGAATCATGAATCATGAATTGAATCATGAATCATGAATTGAATCATGAATCATGAATCATGAATTGAATCATGAATCATGAATCATGAATCGAATCATGAAACATGAATTGAATCATGAATCATGAATCATGAATTGAGTCATTAATCTTGAATCATGAATCATGAATCATGAATTGAATCATGAATCATGAATCGAATCATGAATCAAGAATCATGAATTGAATCATGAATCATGAATCGAATCATGAATCATGAATCATGAATCGAATCATGAATCATGAATCAAATCATGAATCATGAATTGAATCATAAATCATGAATAGAATCATGAATAATGAATTGAATCATGAATCATGAATCATGAATCATGAATTGAATCATAAATCATGAATCATGAATTGAATCATGAATCATGAATCAAATCATTAATCATGAATCATGAATCGAATCATGAATCATGAATCATGAATTCAATCATGAATCAAATCATTAATCATGAATCATGAATCATGAATCGAATCATGAATCATGAATCATGAATTAAATCATGAATCATGAATCATGAATCATGAATCGAATCATGAATCATGAATCATGAATTGAATCATGAATCATGAATCGAATCATGAATCAAGAATCATGAATCAAATCATGAATCATGAATCATGAATTGAATCATGAATCATGAATCATGAATCGAATCATGAATCATGAATCAAATCATGAATCATGAATTGAATCATAAATCATGAATAGAATCATGAATAATGAATTGAATCATGAATCATGAATCATGAATTGAATCATAAATCATGAATCATGAATTGAATCATGAATCATGAATCAAATCATTAATCATGAATCATGAATCGAATCATGAATCATGAATCATGAATTCAATCATGAATCAAATCATGAATCATGAATCATGAATCATGAATCATGAATTAAATCATGAATCATGAATTATGAATCATGAATTGAATCATGAATCATGAATCATGAATCATGAATTGAATCATAAATCATGAATCATGAATCGAATCATGAATCATGAATCATGAATCATGAATCATGAATTGAATCATGAATCATGAATTATGCATCATGAATTGAATCATGAATCTTGAATCATGAATCATGAATTGAATCATGAATCATGAATCATGAATTGAATCATGAATCATGAATCATGAATCGAATCATGAAACATGAATTGAATCATGAATCATGAATCATGAATTGAGTCATTAATCATGAATCATGAATCATGAATCATGAATTGAATCATGAATCATGAATCGAATCATGAATCAAGAATCATGAATCAAATCATGAATCATGAATCATGAATTGAATCATTAATCATGAATCATGAATTGAATCATGAATCATGAATGATTAATTGAATCATGAATCATGAATCGAATCATAAATCATGAATCATGAATCATGAATCATGAATTGAATCATGAATCATGAATCAAATCATGAATCATGAATCATGAATTATGAATCATGAATTGAATCATGAATCATGAATCATGAATTGAATCATAAATCATGAATCATGAATCGAATCATAAATCATGATTCATGAATTAAATCATGAATCATGAATCATGAATCGAATCATGAATCATTAATCATGAATCATGAATCATGAATTGAATCATGAATTATTAATCATAAATTGAATCATGAATCATGAATCATTAATTGAATCAGGAATCATGAATTGAATCATAAATCATGAATCATGAATTGAATCATGAATCATGAATCATGAATCATGAATCAAATCATGAATAATTAATCATGAATCATGAATCATGAATCAAATCATGAATCATGAATCATGAATCATGAATTTAATTATGAATCATGAGTTAAATCATGAATCACGAATCATGAATAAAATCATGAATCATGAATCATAAATCGAATCATGAATCATGAATTGAATCAGGATTCAAATCATGAATCATGAATCATTAATTGAATCATGAATCATGAATCATGAATCATGAATTGCATCATGAATCATAAATCATGAATTAAATTATGAATCATGAATCATAAATCGAATTATGAATCATGAATTGAATCATGAATCATGAATCATGAATCATGAATCATGAATTGAATCATGAATCATGAATTATGCATCATGAATTGAATCATGATTCATGAATCATGAATTGAATCATGAATCATGAATCATGAATTTAATTATGAATCATGAATCATAAATCGAATTATGAATCATGAATTGAATCATGAATCATGAATCTTGAATCATGAATCATGAATTGAATCATGAATTATGAATTGAATCATGAATCATAATTCATGAATCATGAATTGAATCATAAATCATGAATCATGAATCGAATCATAAATCATGAATCATGAATCATGAATCATGAATCGAATCATGAATCATTAATCATGAATCATGAATCATGAATCATGAATCATGAATCATGAATTGAATCATGAATCATGAATCATTAATTGAATCATGAATCATGAATCGAATCATTAATCATGAATAATGAATCATGAATCATGAATCATGAATTGAATCATGAATTGAATCATGAATCATGAATCATTAATTGAATCATGAATCATGAATCGAATCATAAATCATGAATAATGAATTGAATCATGAATCATGAATTGAATCATGAATCATGAATCATGAATCATGAATTGAATCATGAATCATGAATCATGAATTGAATCATGAATCATGAATCATGAATTGAATCATGAATCATGAATCATGAATTGAATCATGAATCATGAATTGAATCATGAATCATGAATCATGAATCGAATCATGAATCATGAATCAAATCATGAATCATGAATTGAATCATAAATCATGAATAGAATCATGAATAATGAATTGAATCATGAATCATGAATCATGAATCATGAATTGAATCATAAATCATGAATCATGAATCGAATATTAAATCATGAATCATAAATCATGAATTGAATCATGAATCATGAATCATGAATCAAATCATTAATCATGAATCATGAATCGAATCATGAATCATGAATCATGAATTGAATCATGAATCATGAATCAAATCATTAATCGTGAATCATGAATCATGAATCGAATCATGAATCATGAATCATGAATTAAATCATGAATCATGAATCATGAATCATGAATCGAATCATGAATCATGAATCATGAATCATGAATCATGAATCGAATCATGAATCATGAATCATGAATTGAATCCTGAATCATGAATCAAATCATGAATCATGAATCATGAATTATGAATCATGAATTGAATCATGAATCATGAATTATGAATCATGAATTGAATCATGAATCATGAATCATGAATCATGAATTGAATCATAAATCATGAATCATGAATCTTGAATCATGAATCATGAATCATGAACTGAATCATGAATTGAATCTTGAATCATGAATCATGAATCATGAATCATGAATCATGAATTGAATCATGAATCATGAATTGAATCATAAATTGAATCATAAATCATGAATAGAATCATGAATAATGAATTGAATCATGAATCATGAATCATGAATTGAATCATGAATCATGAATTGAATCATGAATCATGAATCATACATTGAATCATGAATCATGAATTGAATCATGAATCATGAATCATGAATCATGAATTAAATCATGAATCATGAATCATGAATCATGAATTGAATCATAAATCATGAATCATGAATCGAATCATGAATCATGAATCATGAATCATGATTTAAGTCATGAATCATGAATCATGAATCGAATCATGAATCATGAATTATGAATTGAATCATAAATCATGAATCATGAATCATGAATTGAATCATGAATCATGAATCAAATCATGAATCATGAATCATGAATCATGAATCATGAATTGAATCATGAATCATGAATCATGAATCATGAATCATGAATTAAATCATGAATCATGAATCATGAATCATGAATCGAATCATGAATCATTAATCATGAATCATGAATCATGAATCGAATCATGAATCATGAATCATGAATCATGAATCATGAATTGAATCATGAATCATGAATCATGAATCATGAATCATGAATTAAATCATGAATCATGAATCATGAATCATGAATCGAATCATGAATCATTAATCATGAATCATGAATCATGAATCGAATCATGAATCATGAATCATGAATCATGAATCATGAATTGAATCATGAATCATGAATCATAAATCGAATCATGAATCATGAATTGAATCAGGATTCGAATCATGAATCATGAATCATTAATTGAATCATGAATCATGAATGATGAATCATGAATCATTAATCATGAATCATGAATCATGAATCATGAATCATTAATCATGAATTAAATCATGAATCATGAATCATGAATTGAATCATGAATCATGAATCATTAATTGAATCATGAATTATGAATTGAATCATAAATCATGAATCATGAATCATGAATCATGAATTGAATCATGAATCATGAATCAAATCATGAATCATGAATCATGAATTATGAATCATGAATTGAATCATGAATCATGAATCATGAATTGAATCATAAATTATGAATCATGAATCATGAATCATGAATTGAATCATGAATCATGAATTATGCATCATGAATTGAATCATGATTCATGAATCATGAATTGAATCATGAATCATGAATCATGAATTTAATTATGAATCATGAATCATAAATCGAATCATGAATCATGAATTGAATCATGAATCATGAATCTTGAATCATGAATCATGAATTGAATCATAAATCATGAATCATGAATCGAATCATAAATCATGATTCATGAATCATGAATCATGAATTAAATCATGAATCATGAATCATGAATTAAATCATGAATCATGAATCATGAATCATGAATCCTGGATCATGAATTGAATCATGAATCATGAATCATAAATCGAATCATGAATCATGAATCATGAATCATGAATTGAATCATGAATCATGAATCATGAATTAAATCATGAATCATGAATCATGAATCGAATCATGAATCATTAATCATGAATTAAATCATGAATCATGAATCATGAATTGAATCATGAATCATGAATCATTAATTGAATCATGAATTATGAATCGAATCATAAATCATGAATCATGAATCATGAATCATGAATCATGAATTGAATCATGAATCATGAATCATGAATCATGAATTGAATCATGAATCATGAATCAAATCATGAATCATGAATCATGAATTATGAATCATGAATTGAATCATGAATCATGAATCATGAATTGAATCATAAATCATGAATCATGAATTGAATCATGAATCATGAATCGAATTATGAATCATGAATTGAATCATGAATTGAATCATTAATCATGAATCCTGAATTGAATCGTGAATCATGAATTGAATCTTGAATCATGAATCATGAATCATGAATCATGAATTGAAGCATGAATCATGAATCATGAATTGAATCATTAATCATGAATCATGAATCGAATCGTGAATCAAATCATGAATCATGAATCATGAATCATGAATTGAATCATGAATCATGAATCAAATCATGAATCATGAATCATGAATTATGAATCATGAATTGAATCATGAATCATGAATTATGAATCATGAATTGAATCATGAATCATGAATCATGAATCATGAATTGAATCATAAATTATGAATCATGAATCATGAATCATGAATTGAATCATGAATCATGAATTATGCATCATGAATTGAATCATGATTCATGAATCATGAATTGAATCATAAATTATGAATCATGAATCATGAATCATGAATTGAATCATGAATCATGAATTATGCATCATGAATTGAATCATGAATCATGAATCATGAATTTAATTATGAATCATGAATCATAAATCGAATTATGAATCATGAATTGAATCATGAATCATGAATCTTGAATCATGAATCATGAATTGAATCATGAATTATGAATTGAATCATGAATCATGAATCATGAATCATGAATTGAATCATAAATCATGAATCATGAATCGAATCATAAATCATGAATCATGAATCATGAATCATGAATCGAATCATGAATCATGAATCATGAATCATGAATCATGAATCATGAATCATGAATTGAATCATGAATCATGATCATTAATTGAATCATGAATCGAATCATTAATCATGAATAATGAATCATGAATCATGAATCATGAATTGAATCATGAATTGAATCATGAATCATGAATCATGAATTGAATCATGAATCATGAATCATTAATTGAATCATGCATCGAATCATTAATCATGAATAATGAATCATGAATTGAATCATGAATTGAATCATGAATCATGAATCATGAATTGAATCATGAATCATGAATCATGAATTGAATCATGAATCATGAATTTAATCTTGAATCATGAATCATGAATCATGAATCATGAATTGAATCATGAATCATGAATCATGAATCGAATCATGAATCATGAATCAAATCATGAATCATGAATTGAATCATAAATCATGAATAGAATCATGAATAATGAATTGAATCATGAATCATGAATCATGAATCATGAATTGAATCATAAATCATGAATCATGAATCGAATCATAAATCATGAATCATAAATCATGAATTGAATCATGAATCATGAATCATGAATCAAATCATTAATCATGAATCATGAATCGAATCATGAATCATGAATCATGAATTGAATCATGAATCATGAATCAAATCATTAATCGTGAATCATGAATCATGAATCGAATCATGAATCATGAATTAAATCATGAATCATGAATCATGAATCATGAATCGAATCATGAATCATGAATCATGAATCATGAATCATGAATCATGAATCGAATCATGAATCATGAATCATGAATTGAATCCTGAATCATGAATCAATCATGAATCATGAATCATGAATTATGAATCATGAATTGAATCATGAATCATGAATTATGAATCATGAATTGAATCATGAATCATGAATCATGAATCGAATCATGAATCATGAATCATGAATCATGAATTGAATCATGAATCATGAATTATGCATGATGAATTGAATCATGAATCTTGAATCATGAATCATGAATTGAATCATGAATCATGAATCGAATCATGAAACATGAATTGTATCATGAATCATGAATCATGAATTGAGTCATTAATCATGAATCTTGAATCATGAATCATGAATCATGAATTGAATCATGAATCATGAATTGAATCTTGAATCATGAATCATGAATCATGAATCATGAATTGAATCATGAATCATGAATCATGAATTGAATCATGAATCATCAATCGAATCATGAATCATGAATTGAATCATAAATTGAATCATAAATCATGAATAGAATCATGAATAATGAATTGAATCATGAATCATGAATCATGAATTGAATTATGAATCATGAATTGAATCATGAATCATGAATCATACATTGAATCATGAATCATGAATTGAATCATGAATCATGAATCATGAATTAAATCATGAATCATGAATCATGAATCATGAATTGAATCATAAATCATGAATCATGAATCGAATCATGAATCATGAATCATGAATCATGATTTGAGTCATGAATCATGAATCATGAATCGAATCATGAATCATGAATTATGAATTGAATCATAAATCATGAATCATGAATCATGAATTGAATCATGAATCATAAATCAAATCATGAATCATGAATCATGAATCATGAATCATGAATTGAATCATGAATCATGAATCATGAATCATGAATCATGATTAAATCATGAATCATGAATCATGAATCATGAATCGAATCATGAATCATTAATCATGAATCATGAATCATGAATCGAATCATGAATCATGAATCATGAATCATGAATCATGAATTGAATCATGAATCATGAATCATAAATCGAATCATGAATCATGAATTGAATCAGGATTCGAATCATGAATCATGAATCATTAATTGAATCATGAATCATGAATGATGAATCATGAATCATGAATTGAATCATGAATCATGAATCATGAATCATGAATTAAATCATGAATCATGAATCGAATCATGAATCATTAATCATGAATCATGAATCATGAATCATGAATCATGAATCATTAATCATGTTTTAAATCATGAATCATGAATCATGAATTGAATCATGAATCATGAATCATTAATTGAATCATGAATTATGAATCGAATCATAAATCATGAATCATGAATCATGAATCATGAATCATGAATTGAATCATGAATCATGAATCAAATCATGAATCATGAATCATGAATTATGAATCATGAATTGAATCATGAATCATGAATCATGAATCATGAATTGAATCATAAATTATGAATCATGAATCATGAATTGAATCATGAATCATGAATTATGCATCATGAATTGAATCATGATTCATGAATCATGAATTGAATCATGAATAATGAATCATGAATTTAATTATGAATCATGAATCATAAATCGAATCATGAATCATGAATTGAATCATGAATCATGAATCTTGAATCATGAATCATGAATTGAATCATAAATCATGAATCATGAATCGAATCATAAATCATGATTCATGAATCATGAATCATGAATTGAATCATGAATCATGAATCATGAATCATGAATCATGAATCGAAGCATGAATCATTAATCATGAATCATGAATCATGAATCATGAATCATTAATCATGAATTAAATCATGAATCATGAATCATGAATTAAATCATGAATCATGAATCATGAATCGAATCATAAATCATGAATCATGAATCATGAATCATGAATTGAATCAACAATCATGAATCATGAATTGAATCATGAATCATGAATCATGAATCATGAATCGAATCATGAATCATGAATTGAATCATGAATCAGGAAAAATGAATTGAATCATTAATCATGAATCATGAATCATGAATCATGAATTAAATCATGAATCATTAATCATGAATTGAATCATGAATCATGAATCATTAATTGAATCATGAATTATGAATCGAATCATAAATCATGAATCATGAATCATGAATCATGAATCATGAATTGAATCATGAATCATGAATCAAATCATGAATCATGAATCATGAATTATGAATCATGAATTGAATCATGAATCATGAATCATGAATCATGAATTGAATCAAAAATTATGAATCATGAATCATGAATTGAATCATGAATCATGAATTATGCATCATGAATTGAATCATGATTCATGAATCATGAATTGAATCATGAATCATGAATCATGAATTTAATTATGAATCATGAATCATAAATCGAATCATGAATCATGAATTGAATCATGAATCATGAATCATGAATCATGAATTGAATCATAAATCGAATCATGAATCATGAATTGAATCATGAATCATGAATCATGAATCATGAATTGAATCATAAATCATGAATCATGAATCGAATCATAAATCATGATTCATGAATCATGAATCATGAATCATGAATTAAATCATGAATCATGAATCATGAATCGAATCATAAATCATGAATCATGAATCATAATTCATGAATCGTGAATTGAATCATGAATCATGAATTGAATCTTGAATCATGAATCATGAATCATGAATTGAATCATGAATCATGAATCATGAATCGAATCATGAATCAAGAATCATGAATCAAATCATGAATCATGAATCATGAATCATGAATTGAATCATGAATCATGAATCATGAATCGAATCATGAATCATGAATCAAATCATAAATCATGAATTGAATCATAAATCATAAATAGAATCATGAAAAATCAATTGAATCATGAATCATAAATCATGAATCATGAATTGAATCATAAATCATGAATCATGAATCGAATCATAAATCATGAATCATGAATCATGAATTGAATCATGAATCATGAATCGAATCATGAATCATGAATTAAATCATGAATCATGAATCATGAATCGAATCATGAATCATTAATCATGAATCATGAATCATGAATCATGAATTGAATCATAAATTATGAATCATGAATCATGAATCATGAATTGAATCATGAATCATGAATTATGCATCATGAATTGAATCATGATTCATGAATCATGAATTGAATCATGAATCATGAAACATGAATTTAATTATGAATCATGAATCATAAATCGAATCATGAATCATGAATTGAATCATGAATCATGAATCATGAATCATGAATTGAATAATAAATCATGAATCATGAATCGAATCATAAATCATGATTCATGAATCATGAATCATGAATTGAATCATGAATCATGAATCATGAATCATGAATCATGAATCGAATCATGAATTAAATCATGAATCATGAATCATGAATCGAATCATAAATCATGAATCATGAATCATGAATTGAATCATGAATCATGAATCATGAATCGAATCATGAATCATGAATTGAATCATGAATCATGAATTGAATCTTGAATCATGAATCATGAATCATGAATTGAATCATGAATCATGAATCATGAATCGAATCATGAATCAAGAATCATGAATCAAATCATGAATCATGAATCATGAATTGAATCATGAATCATGAATCATGAATCGAATCATGAATCATGAATCAAATCATGAATCATGAATTAAATCATGAATCATGAATCATGAATCATGAATTGAATCATAAATCATGAATCATGAATCGAATCATAAATCATGAATCATGAATCATGAATTGAATCCTGAATCATGAATCATGAATCAAATCATTAATCATGAATCATGAATCGAATCATGAATCATGAATCATGAATTGAATCATGAATCAAATCATTAATCATGAATCATGAATCATGAATCGAATCATGAATCATGAATCATGAATTAAATCATGAATCATGAATCGAATCATGAATCATTAATCATGAATCATGAATCATGAATTAAATCATGAATCATGAATTATGAATCATGAATTGAATCATGAATCATGAATCATGAATCATGAATCATGAATTGAATCATAAATCATGAATCATGAATCGAATCATGAATCATGAATCATGAATCATGAATCATGAATTGAATCATGAATCATGAATTATGCATCATGAATTGAATCATGAATCTTGAATCATGAATCATGAATTGAATCATGAATCATGAATTGAATCATGAATCATGAATCATGAATTGAATCATGAATCATGAATCATGAATTGAATCATGAAACATGAATTGAATCATGAATCATGAATCATGAATTGAGTCATTAATCATGAATCATGAATCATGAATTGAATCATGAATCATGAATCGAATCATGAATCAAGAATCATGAATCAAATTATGAATCATGAATCATGAATTGAATCATGAATCATGAATCATGAATCGAATCATGAATCAAATCATGAATCATTAATTGAATCATAAATCATGAATAGAATCATGAATAATGAATTGAATCATGAATCATGAATCATGAATCATGAATCATGAATTGAATCATAAATCATGAATCATGAATCGAATCATAAATCATGAATCATGAATTGAATCATGAATCATGAATCATGAATCAAACCAATAATCATGAATCATGAATCGAATCATGAATCATGAATCATGAATCGAATCATAAATCATGAATCATGAATCATGAATCATGAATCATGAATTGAATCATGAATCATGAATTGAATCTTGAATCATGAATCATGAATCATGAATTGAATCATGAATCATGAATCATGAATCGAATCATGAATCAAGAATCATGAATCAAATCATGAATCATGAATCATGAATTGAATCATGAATCATGAATCATGAATCGAATCATGATTCATGAATCAAATCATGAATCATGAATTGAATCATAAATCATGAATAGAATCATGAATAATGAATTGAATCATGAATCATGAATCATGAATCATGAATTGAATCATAAATCATGAATCATGAATAGAATCATAAATCATGTATCATGAATCATGAATTGAATCATGAATCATGAATCAAATCATTAATCATGAATCATGAATCGAATCATGAATCATGAATCATGAATTGAATCATGAATCAAATCATTAATCATGAATCATGAATCGAATCATGAATCATGAATCATGAATTAAATCATGAATCATGAATCATGAATCGAATCATGAATCATTAATCATGAATCATGAATCATGATTCATGAATCCTGAATTAAATCTTGAATCATGAATCAAATCATGAATCATGAATCATGAATCATGAATCATGAATTAAATCATGAATCATGAATTATGAATCATGAATTGAATCATGAATCATGAATCATGAATCATGAATTGAATCATAAATCATGAATCATGAATCGAATCATGAATCATGAATCATGAATCATGAATCATGAATTGAATCATGAATCATGAATTATGCATCATGAATTGAATCATGAATCTTGAATCATGAATCATGAATTGAATCATGAATCATGAATTGAATCATGAATCATGAATCATGAATTGAATCATGAATCATGAATCATGAATCGAATCATGAAACATGAATTGAATCATGAATCATGAATCATGAATTGAGTCATTAATCTTGAATCATGAATCATGAATCATGAATTGAATCATGAATCATGAATCGAATCATGAATCAAGAATCATGAATTGAATCATGAATCATGAATCGAATCATGAATCATGAATCATGAATCGAATCATGAATCATGAATCAAATCATGAATCATGAATTGAATCATAAATCATGAATAGAATCATGAATAATGAATTGAATCATGAATCATGAATCATGAATCATGAATTGAATCATAAATCATGAATCATGAATTGAATCATGAATCATGAATCAAATCATTAATCATGAATCATGAATCGAATCATGAATCATGAATCATGAATTCAATCATGAATCAAATCATTAATCATGAATCATGAATCATGAATCGAATCATGAATCATGAATCATGAATTAAATCATGAATCATGAATCATGAATCATGAATCGAATCATGAATCATGAATCATGAATTGAATCATGAATCATGAATCGAATCATGAATCAAGAATCATGAATCAAATCATGAATCATGAATCATGAATTGAATCATGAATCATGAATCATGAATCGAATCATGAATCATGAATCAAATCATGAATCATGAATTGAATCATAAATCATGAATAGAATCATGAATAATGAATTGAATCATGAATCATGAATCATGAATTGAATCATAAATCATGAATCATGAATTGAATCATGAATCATGAATCAAATCATTAATCATGAATCATGAATCGAATCATGAATCATGAATCATGAATTCAATCATGAATCAAATCATGAATCATGAATCATGAATCATGAATCATGAATTAAATCATGAATCATGAATTATGAATCATGAATTGAATCATGAATCATGAATCATGAATCATGAATTGAATCATAAATCATGAATCATGAATCGAATCATGAATCATGAATCATGAATCATGAATCATGAATTGAATCATGAATCATGAATTATGCATCATGAATTGAATCATGAATCTTGAATCATGAATCATGAATTGAATCATGAATCATGAATCATGAATTGAATCATGAATCATGAATCATGAATCGAATCATGAAACATGAATTGAATCATGAATCATGAATCATGAATTGAGTCATTAATCATGAATCATGAATCATGAATCATGAATTGAATCATGAATCATGAATCGAATCATGAATCAAGAATCATGAATCAAATCATGAATCATGAATCATGAATTGAATCATTAATCATGAATCATGAATTGAATCATGAATCATGAATGATTAATTGAATCATGAATCATGAATCGAATCATAAATCATGAATCATGAATCATGAATCATGAATTGAATCATGAATCATGAATCAAATCATGAATCATGAATCATGAATTATGAATCATGAATTGAATCATGAATCATGAATCATGAATTGAATCATAAATCATGAATCATGAATCGAATCATAAATCATGATTCATGAATTAAATCATGAATCATGAATCATGAATCGAATCATGAATCATTAATCATGAATCATGAATCATGAATTGAATCATGAATTATTAATCATAAATTGAATCATGAATCATGAATCATTAATTGAATCAGGAATCATGAATTGAATCATAAATCATGAATCATGAATTGAATCATGAATCATGAATCATGAATCATGAATCAAATCATGAATAATTAATCATGAATCATGAATCATGAATCAAATCATGAATCATGAATCATGAATCATGAATTTAATTATGAATCATGAGTTAAATCATGAATCACGAATCATGAATAAAATCATGAATCATGAATCATAAATCGAATCATGAATCATGAATTGAATCAGGATTCAAATCATGAATCATGAATCATTAATTGAATCATGAATCATGAATCATGAATCATGAATTGCATCATGAATCATAAATCATGAATTAAATTATGAATCATGAATCATAATTCGAATCATGAATCATGAATCATGAATCATGAATCATGAATCATGAATCATGAATCATTAATCATGAATTAAATCATGAATCATGAATCATGAATTGAATCATGAATCATGAATGATTAATTGAATCATGAATCGAATCATAAATCATGAATCATGAATCATGAATCATGAATCATGAATTGAATCATGAATCATGAATCAAATCATGAATCATGAATCATGAATTATGAATCATGAATTGAATCATGAATCATGAATCATGAATTGAATCATAAATCATGAATCATGAATCGAATCATAAATCATGATTCATGAATCATGAATCATGAATTGAATCATGAATCATGAATCGAATCATGAATCATTAATCATGAATCATGAATCATGAATCGAACCATGAATCATGAATCATGAATTAAATCATGAATCATGAATCATGAATCGAATCATGAATCATTAATCATGAATCATGAATCATGAATCATGAATTAAATCATGAATCATGAATCATGAATCGAATCATGAATCATTAATCATGAATCATGAATCATGAATTGAATCATGAATCATTAATCATGAATTGAATCATAAATCATGAATCATGAATCATGAATCATGAATCATGAATTGAATCATGAATCATGAATCAAATCATGAATCATGAATCATGAATTATGAATCATTAATTGAATCATGAATCATGAATCATGAATCATGAATCATGAATTGAATCATAAATCATGAATCATGAATCATGAATCATGAATTGAATCATAAATCATGAATCATGAATTGAATCATGAATAATGAATCATGAATCGACTCATGAATCATGAATTGAATCATGAATCATGAATTGAATCATTAATCATGAATCATGAATCATCAATCATGAATTGAATCATGAATCATGATTCAATTCATGATTCATGATTCATGAATCATGAATTGAATCATGAATCATGAATTGAATCATAAATCATGAATTATAAATCGACTCATGAATTATGAATTGAATCATGAATCATGAATTGAATCATGAATCATGAATCGAATCATGAATAATGAATCATGAATCATGAATTGAATCATGACTTGAATCATGAATCATGAATCGAATCATGAATCATGAATCAAGAATCATAAATCGAATCATCAATCATGAATTGAATCTTGAATCATGAATCATGAATCATGAATTGAATCATGAATTGAATCTTGAATCATGAATCGAATCATGAATCATGAATCAAGAATCATGAATCGAATCATGAATCATGAATTGAATCTTGAATCATGAATCAAGAATCATAAATTGAATCATGAATCATGAATCATGAATCGAATCATGAATCATGAATCGAATCATGAATAATGAATCATGAATCATGAATCATGAATTGAATCATGAATCATGAATCATTAATCAAATCATGAATCATGAATAGAGAATCATGAATCAAATCATGAATCATGAATTAAATCATGAATCATGAATTATGAATTGAATCATGAATCATGAATGATTAATTGAATCATGAATCATGAATCGAATCATAAATCATGAATCATGAATCATGAATCATGAATCATGAATCAAATCATGAATCATGAATCATGAATTATGAATCATGAATTGAATCATGAATCATGAATCATAAATCAAATCATAAATCATGATTCATGAATCATGAATCATGAATTGAATCATGAATCATGAATCGAATCATGAATCATTAATCATGAATCATTAATCATGAATCATGAATCATGAATCGAATCATGAATCATGAATTGAATCATGAATCATGAATTGAATCATAAATCATGAATCATGAATCGAATCATGAATCATGAATCATGAATCATGAATCGAATCATGAATCATGAATTGAATCATGAATCATGAATTGAATCATAAATCATGAATCATGAATCGAATCATGAATCATGAATCATGAATCGAATCATGAATCATGAATTATGAATTGAATCATAAATCATGAATCATGAATCATGAATTGAATCATGAATCATGAATCAAATCATTAATCATGAATCATGAATTGAATCATGAATCATGAATCATGAATTGAATCATGAATCATGAATCATGAATCATGAATCATGAATCATGAATCGAATCATGAATCATTAATCATGAATCATGAATAATGAATCAAATCATGAATCATGAATCATGAATCATGAATTGAATTATGAATCATGAGTTAAATCATGAATCACAAATCATGAATTAAATCATGAATCATGAATCATAAATCGAATCATGAATCATGAATTGAATCAGGATTCGAATCATGAATCATGAATGATTAATTGAATCATGAATCATGAATCATGAATCATGAATTGAATCATGAATCATGAATCATGAATTAAATTATGAATCATGAATCATAATTCGAATCATGAATCATTAATCATGAATCATGAATTGAATCATGAATCATGAATGATTAATTGAATCATGAATCATGAATCGAATCATAAATCATGAATCATGAATCATGAATCATGAATCATGAATTGAATCATGAATCATGAATCAAATCATGAATCATGAATCATGAATTATGAATCATGAATTGAATCATGAATCATGAATCATGAATTGAATCATAAATCATGAATCATGAATCGAATCATAAATCATGATTCATGAATCATGAATCATGAATTGAATCATGAATCATGAATCGAATCATGAATCATTAATCATGAATCATGAATCATGAATCGAAACATGAATCATGAATCATGAATTAAATCATGATTTATGAATCATGAATCAAATCATGAATCATTAATCATGAATCATGAATCATGCATTGAATCATGAATCATTAATCATAAATTGAATCATGAATCATAAATCATTAATTGAATCAGGAATCATGAATTGAATCATAAATCATGAATCATGAATTGAATCATGAATCATGAATCATGAATCATGAATCATGAATCGAATCATGAATCATTAATCATGAATCATGAATCATGAATTGAATCATGAATCATGAATGATTAATTGAATCATGAATCATGAATCGAATCATAAATCATGAATCATGAATCATGAATCATGAATCATGAATCATGAATCAAATCATGAATCATGAATCATGAATTATGAATCATGAATTGAATCATGAATCATGAATCATGAATTGAATCATAAATCATGAATCATGAATCAAATCATAAATCATGATTCATGAATCATGAATCATGAATTGAATCATGAATCATGAATCGAATCATGAATCATTAATCATGAATCATGAATCATGAATCGAATCATGAATCATGAATCATGAATTGAATCATGAATCATGAATCATGAATCATGAATTGAATCATAAATCATGAATCATGAATCGAATCATGAATCATGAATCATGAATTGAGTCATGAATCATGAATCATGAATCGAATCATGAATCATGAATTATGAATTGAATCATAAATCATGAATCATGAATCATGAATTGAATCATGAATCATGAATCAAATCATTAATCATGAATCATGAATCATGAATTGAATCATGAATCATGAATCATGAATTGAATCATGAATCATGAATCATGAATCATGAATCATGAATCGAATCATGAATCATTAATCATGAATCATGAATCATGAATCAAATCATGAATCATGAATCATGAATCATGAATTGAATTATGAATCATGAGTTAAATCATGAATCACAAATCATGAATTAAATCATGAATCATGAATCATAAATCGAATCATGAATCATGAATTGAATCAGGATTCGAATCATGAATCATGAATCATTAATTGAATCATGAATCATGAATCATGAATCATGAATTGAATCATGAATCATGAATCATGAATTAAATTATGAATCATGAATCATAATTCGAATCATGAATCATTAATCATGAATCATGAATTGAATCATGAATCATGAATGATTAATTGAATCATGAATCATGAATCGAATCATAAATCATGAATCATGAATCATGAATCATGAATCATGAATTGAATCATGAATCATGAATCAAATCATGAATCATGAATCATGAATTATGAATCATGAATTGAATCATGAATCATGAATCATGAATTGAATCATAAATCATGAATCATGAATCGAATCATAAATCATGATTCATGAATCATGAATCATGAATTGAATCATGAATCATGAATCGAATCATGAATCATTAATCATGAATCATGAATCATGAATCGAAACATGAATCATGAATCATGAATTAAATCATGAATCATGAATCATGAATCGAATCATGAATCATTAATCATGAATCATGAATTGAATCATGAATCATTAATCATAAATTGAATCATGAATCATGAATCATTAATTGAATCAGGAATCATGAATTGAATCATAAATCATGAATCATGAATTGAATCATGAATCATGAATCATGAATCATGAATCGAATCATGAATCATGAATCATGAATCATGAATCAAATCATGAATCATGAATCATGAATCATGAATCATGAATTGAATTATGAATCATGAGTTAAATCATGAATCACGAATCATGAATAAAATCATGAATCATGAATCATAAATCGAATCATGAATCATGAATTGAATCAGGATTCAAATCATGAATCATGAATCATTAATTGAATCATGAATCATGAATCATGAATCATGAATTGAATCATGAATCATAAATCATGAATTAAATTATGAATCATGAATCATAATTCGAATCATGAATCATTAATCATGAATCATGAATCATGAATCATGAATCATTAATCATTAATCATGAATTAAATCATGAATCATGAATCATGAATTGAATCATGAATCATGAATGATTAATTGAATCATGAATCGAATCATAAATCATGAATCATGAATCATGAATCATGAATCATGAATCATGAATCATGAATTGAATCATGAATCATGAATCAAATCATGAATCATGAATCATGAATTATGAATCATGAATTGAATCATGAATCATGAATCATGAATTGAATCATAAATCATGAATCATGAATCGAATCATAAATCATGATTCATGAATCATGAATCATGAATTGAATCATGAATCATGAATCGAATCATGAATCATTAATCATGAATCATGAATCATGAATCGAACCATGAATCATGAATCATGAATTAAATCATGAATCATGACTCATGAATCGAATCATGAATCATTAATCATGAATCATGAATCATGAATTGAATCATGAATCATTAATCATGAATTGAATCATAAATCATGAATCATGAATCATGAATCTTGAATCATGAATCATGAATTGAATCATGAATCATGAATCAAATCATGAATCATGAATCATGAATTATGAATCATGAATTGAATCATGAATCATGAATCATGAATCATGAATCATGAATTGAATCATAAATCATGAATCATGAATCATGAATCATGAATTGAATCATAAATCATGAATCATGAATTGAATCATGAATAATGAATCATGAATCGACTCATGAATCATGAATTGAATCATGAATCATGAATTGAATCATTAATCATGAATCATGAATCATGAATCATGAATTGAATCATGAATCATGATTCAATTCATGATTCATGAATCATGAATTGAATCATGAATCATGAATTGAATCATGAATCATTAATCGAATCATGAATAATGAATCATGAATCATGAATTGAATCATGAATTGAATCATGAATCATGAATCGAATCATGAATCATGAATCAAGAATCATAAATCGAATCATCAATCATGAATTGAATCTTGAATCATGAATCATGAATCATGAATTGAATCATGAATTGAATCTTGAATCATGAATCGAATCATGAATCATGAATCAAGAATCATGAATCGAATCATGAATCATGAATTGAATCTTGAATCATGAATCAAGAATCATAAATTGAATCATGAATCATGAATCATGAATCGAATCATGAATCATGAATCGAATCATGAATAATGAATCATGAATCATGAATCATGAATTGAATCATGAATCATGAATCATGAATCAAATCATGAATCATGAATAGAGAATCATGAATCAAATCATGAATCATGAATTGAATCATGAATCATGAATCAAGAATCATGAATTGAATCATGAATTGAATCATGAATCATGAATCATGAATCATGAATTAAATCATGAATCATGAATTGAATCATAAATCATGAATTATGAATCGACTCATGAATTATGAATTGAATCATGAATCATGAATTGAATCATGAATCATGAATCGAATCATGAATAATGAATCATGAATCATGAATTGAATCATGAATTGAATCATGAATCATGAATCGAATCATGAATCATGAATCAAGAACCATAAATCGAATCATGAATCATGAATTGAATCTTGAATCATGAATCATGAATCATCAATTGAATCATCAATTGAATCTTGAATCATGAATCGAATCATGAATCATGAATCAAGAATCATGAATCGAATCATGAATCATGAATTGAATCTTGAATCATGAATCAAGAATCATAAATTAAATCATGAATCATGAATCATGAATCGAATCATGAATCATGAATCGAATCATGAATAATGAATCATGAATCATGAATCATGAATTGAATCATGGATCATGAATCATTAATCAAATCATGAATCATGAATCAAGAATCATGAATCGAATCATGAATCATGAATTGAATCATGAATCATGAATCAAGAATCGTGAATTGAATCATGAATTGAATCATGAATCATGAATCCTGAATCATGAATTGAATCATGAATCATGAATCATTAATTGAATCATGAATCATGAATCATGAATCATGAATTGAATCATGAATCATGAATCATAAATCAAATCATGAATCATGAATTGAATCATGAATCATGAATCTTGAATCATGAATCATGAATTGAATCATGAATCATGAATTGAATCATGAATCATGAATCATGAATCATGAATCAAATCATTAATCATGAATCATGAATCGAATCATGAATCTTGAATTGAATCATGAATCATGAATCAAATAAATAATCATGAATCATGAATCGAATCATAAATCATGAATCATGAAATAAATCATGAATCATGAATCATGAATCGAATCATGAATCATGAATCATGAATCATTAATCATGAATTAAATCATGAATCATGAATCATGAATCATGAATCATGAATCATGAATTGAATCATGAATCATGAATTATGAATCATGAATTGAATCATGAATCATGAATCATGAATTGAATCATAAATTATGAATCATGAATCATGAATCATGAATCATGAATTGAATCATGAATTATGCATCATGAATTGAATCATGATTCATGAATCATGAATTGAATCATGAATCATGAATCATAAATTGAATCATGAATCATGAATTGAATCATGAATCATGAATCATGAATCATGAATTGAATCATGAATCATGAATTATGAATCATGAATTGAATCATGAATCATGAATCATGAATCATGAATCATGAATTAAATCATAAATTATGAATCATGAATCATGAATCATGAATCATGAATTGAATCATGAATCATGAATTATGCATCATGAATTGAATCATGATTCATGAATTATGAATTGAATCATGAATCATGAATCATAAATTGAATCATAAATCATGAATTGAATCATGAATCATGAATCTTGAATCATGAATCATGAATTGAATCATGAATCATGAATTGAATCATGATGAATCATGAATCATGAATCATGAATTGAATCATGAATCATGAATTGAATCATGAATCATGAATCATGAATCATGAATTGAATCATAAATCATGAATCATGAATCGAATCATAAATCATGATTCATGAATCATGAATTGAATCATGAATCATGAATCATGAATCATGAATCATGAATTGAATCATGAATCATGAATCATGAATCGAATCATGAATCATGAATCATGAATCATGAATTAAATCATGAATCATGAATTAAGAATCATGAATCATGAATCATTAATTAAATCATAAATCATGAATTGAATCATAAATCATGAATCATGAATCATGAATCATGAATTAAATCATAAAACATGAATCATGAATTGAAACATGAATCATGATTCATAAATCGAATCATGAATCATGAATTGAATCATGAATCGAATCATGAATTGAGTCATGAATCATTATTTAAATCATGAATCATTAATTGAATCATGAATCATACATTGAATCATGAATCATGAATTGAATCATGAATCATGAATTATGAATCATGAATTGAATCATGAATCATGAATAATGAATCATGAATTGAATCATGAATCATGAATCAAATCATGAATCATGAATTGAATTATGAATAATGAATAATGAATCATGAATCATGAATTGAATCATGAATTATGAATCATAAATCATGAATTAAATCATGAATTGAATCATAAATCATGAATTAAATCATGAATTGAATCATGAATCATGAATTAAATCATGAATCAAGAATTGAATCATGAATCATGAATCATGAATCGACTCATGAATTATGAATTGAATCATGAATCATGAATTGAATCATGAATTGAATCATGAATCATGAATCGAATCATGAATCATGAATCAAGAATCATAAATCGAATCATGAATCATGAATTAAATCTTGAATCATGAATCATGAATCATGAATTGAATCATGAATTGAATCATGAATCATGAATTGAATCAAGAATCATAAATCGAATCATGAATCATGAATTGAATCTTGAAACATGAATCAAGAATCATAAATTGAATCATGAATCATGAATCATGAATCGAATCATGAATCATGAATTGAATCATGAATAATGAATCATGAATCATGAATCATGAATTGAATCATAAATCATGAATCATTAATCAAACCATGAATCATGAATCAAGAATCATGAATCGAATCATGAATCATGAATTGAATCATGAATCATGAATCAAGAATCATGAATTGAATCAAGAATTGAATCATGAATCATGAATCATGAATTGAATCATGAATCATGAATCATGAATTGAATTATGAATCATGAATAATGAATCATGAATTGAATCATGAATCATAAATCAAATCATGAATCATGAATTGAATCATGAATCATGAATCTTGAATCATGAATCATGAATTGAATCATGAATCATGAATTGAATCATGAATCATGAATCATGAATCATGAATCATGAATTGAATCATAAATCATGAATTATGAATCGAATCATAAATCATGAATCATGAATTGAATCATGAATCATGAATCATGAATCAAATCGTTAATCATGAATCATGAATCGAATCATGAATCATGAATCATGAATTGAATCATGAATCATGAATCAAATCATTAATCATGAAACATGAATCATGAATCGAATCATGAATCATGAATCAAATCGTTAATCATGAATCATGAATCGAATCATGAATCATGAATCATGAATTGAATCATGAATCATGAATCAAATCATTATTCATGAAACATGAATCATGAATCGAATCATGAATCATGAATCATGAATTAAATCATTAATCATGAATCAAATCATGAATCATTAATCATGAATCATGAATCATGAATCGAATCATGAATCATGAATCATGAATCATGAATCATTAATCATTAATCATGAATTAAATCATGAATCATGAATCATGAATCATTAATTGAATCATGAATCATGAATCGAATCCTAAATCATGAATCATGAATCATGAATCATGAATTGAATCATGAATCATGAATCGAATCATGAATCATGAATCATGAATTATGAATCATGAATTGAATCATGAATCATGAATTATGAATAATGAATTATGAATCATGAATTAAATCATGAATCATGAATCATGAATCATGAATCATGAATTGAATCGTAAATTATGAATAATGAATCATGAATCATGAATTATGAATCATGAATTGAATCATGAATCATGAATCATAAATCGAATCATGAATCATGAATTGAATCATGAATCATGAATTATGAATCATGAATTGAATCATGAATCATGAATAATGAATCATGAATTGAATTATGAATAATGAATCATGAATTGAATCATGAATTGAATCATGAATCATGAATCGTGAATCATGAATCATGAATTGAATCATGAATCATGAATCATAAATCATGAATTAAATCATGAATTGAATCATGAATCATGAATTAAATCATGAATCATGAATTAAATCATGAATCATGAATTGAATCATGAATCATGAATCATTAATCGACTCATGAATTATGAATTGAATCATGAATCATGAATTGAATCATGAATCATGAATCATAAATCAAATCATGAATCATGAATTGAATCATGAATCATGAATCTTGAATCATGAATCATGAATTGAATCATGAATCATGAATTGAATCATGAATCATAAATCAAATCATGAATCATGAATTGAATCATGAATCATGAATCTTGAATCATGAATCATGAATTGAATCATGAATCATGAATTGAATCATGAATCATGAATCATGAATCATGAATCATGAATTGAATCATAATACATGAATCATGAATCGAATCATAAATCATGAATCATGAATCATGAATTGAATCATGAATCATGAATCATGAATTAAATCATTAATCATGAATCATGAATCGAATCATGAATCATGAATCATGAATTGAATCATGAATCATGAATCAAATCATTAATCTTGAAACATGAATCATGAATCGAATCATGAATCATGAATCATGAATTAAATCATGAATCATGAATCAAATCATGAATCATTAATCATGAATCATGAATCATGAATCGAATCATTAATCATGAATCATTAATCATTAATCATGAATTAAATCATGAATCATGAATCATGAATCATGAATCATTAATTGAATCATGAATCATGAATCGAATCATAAATCATGAATCATGAATCATGAATCATGAATTGAATCATGAATCATGAATCAAATCATGAATCATGAATCATGAATTATAAATCATGAAACATGAATTATGAATCATGAATTGAATCATGAATCATGACTTATGAATCATGAATTATGAATCATGAATTAAATCATGAATAATGAATCATGAATCATGAATCATGAATTGAATCATGAATCATGAATCATAAATCGAATCATGAATCATGAATTGAATCATTAATCATGAATCTTGAATCATGAACCATGAACTGAATCATGAATCATGAATCATGAATTGAATCATAAATCATGAATCATGAATCGATTCATAAATCATGATTCATGAATCATGAATTGAATCATGAATCATGAATCATGAATCATGAATTGAATCATGAATCATGAATCATGAATCGAATCATGAATCATGAATTAAATCATGAATCATGAATCGAATTATGAATCATGAATCATGAATCATGAATCATGAATTGAATCATGAATCATTAATTGAATCATGAATCATGAATTGAATCATAAATCATGAATCATGAATCATAAATCATGAATTGAATCATGAATCATGAATCAAATCATGAATCATGAATCATTAATTATGGATCATGAATTGAATCATGAATCGTGAATCATGAATCATGAATCATGAATTGAATCATAAATCATGAATCATGAATTGAATCATGAATCATGAATCATGAATCGAATCATGAATCATGAATTGAATCATGAGTCATTAATCATGAATTGAATCATTAATCATGAATCATGAATCATGAATTGAATCATGAATCATGAATTGAATCTTGAATCATGAATCATGAATCATGAATTAAATCATGAATCATGAATCATGAATCAATCATGAATCATGAATCGAATCATGAATCATGAATCATTAATCATTAATCATGAATTAAATCATGAATCATGAATCATGAATTGAATCATGAATCATGAATCATTAATTGAATCATGAATCATGAATCGAATCATAAATCATGAATCATGAATCATGAATCATGAATCATGAATTGAATCATGAATCATGAATCAAATCATGAATCATGAATCATGAATTATGAATCATGAATTGAATCATGAATCATGAATTATGAATCATTAATCATGAATTAAATCATGAATCATGAATCATGAATCATGAATCATTAATTGAATCATGAATCATGAATCGAATCATAAATCATGAATCATGAATCATGAATCATGAATCATGAATCAAATCATGAATCATGAATCATGAATTATGAATCATGAATCATGAATTATGAATCATGAATTGAATCATGAATCATGACTTATGAATCATGAATTATGAATCATGAATTAAATCATGAATCATGAATCATGAATCATGAATCATGAATTGAATCATAAATTATGAATAATGAATCATGAATCATGAATCATGAATTGAATCATGAATCATGAATCATAAATTGAATCATGAATCATGAATTGAATCATGAATCATGAATCTTGAATCATGAACCATGAATTGAATCATGAATCATGAATCATGAATTGAATCATAAATCATGAATCATGAATCGATTCATAAATCATGATTCATGAATCATGAATTGAATCATGAATCATGAATCATGAATCATGAATTGAATCATGAATCATGAATCATGAATCGAATCATGAATCATGAATTAAATCATGAATCATGAATCAAATTATGAATCATGAATCATGAATCATGAATCATGAATTGAATCATGAATCATGAATCATTAATTGAATCATGAATCATGAATTGAATCATAAATCATGAATCATGAATCATAAATCATGAATTGAATCATGAATCATGAATCAAATCATGAATCATGAATCATTAATTATGGATCATGAATTGAATCATGAATCGTGAATCATGAATCATGAATCATGAATTGAATCATAAATCATGAATCATGAATTGAATCATGAATCATGAATCATGAATCGAATCATGAATCATGAATTGAATCATGAGTCATTAATCATGAATTGAATCATTAATCATGAATCATGAATCATGAATTGAATCATGAATCATGAATTGAATCTTGAATCATGAATCATGAATCATGAATTAAATCATGAATCATGAATCATGAATCGAATCATGAATCATGAATCGAATCATGAATCATGAATCATGAATCATGAATCATTAATCATTAATCATGAATTAAATCATGAATCATGAATCATGAATTGAATCATGAATCATGAATCATTAATTGAATCATGAATCATGAATCGAATCATAAATCATGAATCATGAATCATGAATCAAATCATGAATCATGAATCATGAATTATGAATCATGAATTGAATCATGAATCATGAATTATGAATCATTAATCATGAATTAAATCATGAATCATGAATCATGAATCATGAATCATTAATTGAATCATGAATCATGAATCGAATCATAAATCATGAATCATGAATCATGAATCATGAATCATGAATCAAATCATGAATCATGAATCATGAATTATGAATCATGAATCATGAATTATGAATCATGAATTGAATCATGAATCATGACTTATGAATCATGAATTATGAATCATGAATTAAATCATGAATCATGAATCATGAATCATGAATTGAATCATAAATTATGAATAATGAATCATGAATCATGAATCATGAATTGAATCATGAATCATGAATCATAAATCGAATCATGAATCATGAATTGAATCATGAATCATGAATCTTGAATCATGAACCATGAATTGAATCATGAATCATGAATCATGAATTGAATCATAAATCATGAATCATGAATCGATTCATAAATCATGATTCATGAATCATGAATTGAATCATGAATCATGAATCATGAATCATGAATTGAATCATGAATCATGAATCATGAATCGAATCATGAATCATGAATTAAATCATGAATCATGAATCAAATTATGAATCATGAATCATGAATCATGAATCATGAATTGAATCATGAATCATGAATCATTAATTGAATCATGAATCATGAATTGAATCATAAATCATGAATCATGAATCATAAATCATGAATTGAATCATGAATCATGAATCAAATCATGAATCATGAATCATTAATTATGGATCATGAATTGAATCATGAATCGTGAATCATGAATCATGAATCATGAATTGAATCATAAATCATGAATCATGAATTGAATCATGAATCATGAATCATGAATCGAATCATGAATCATGAATTGAATCATGAGTCATTAATCATGAATTGAATCATTAATCATGAATCATGAATCATGAATTGAATCATGAATCATGAATTGAATCTTGAATCATGAATCATGAATCATGAATTAAATCATGAATCATGAATCATGAATCGAATCATGAATCATGAATCGAATCATGAATCATGAATCATGAATCATTAATCATTAATCATTAATCATGAATTAAATCATGAATCATGAATCATGAATTGAATCATGAATCATGAATCATTAATTGAATCATGAATCATGAATCGAATCATAAATCATGAATCATGAATCATGAATCATGAATCATGAATCATGAATTGAATCATGAATCATGAATCAAATCATGAATCATGAATCATGAATTATGAATCATGAATTGAATCATGAATCATGAATTATGAATCATGAATTAAATCATGAATCATGAATCATGAATCATGAATTGAATCATAAATTATGAATCATGAATTGAATCAAGAATCATGAATTATGCATCATGAATTGAATCATGATTCATGAATCATGAATTGAATCATGAATCTTGAATCATGAATCATGAATTGAATCATGAATCATGAATCATGAATTGAATCATGAATAATGAATCATGAATCGAATCATGAAACATGAATTGAATCATGAATCATGAATCATGAATTGAGTCATTAATCATGAATCATGAATCATGAATTGAATCATGAATCATGAATTGAATCTTGAATCATGAATCATGAATCATGAATCATGAATCGAATCATGAATCATGAATTGAATTATGAATTGAATCATAAATCATGAATAGAATCATGAATAATGTATTGAATCATGAATCATGAATCATGAATTGAATCATGAATCATGATTTGAATCATGAATCATGAATCATACATTGAATCATGAATCCTGAATTGAATCATGAATCATGAATCATGAATTGAATCATGAATCATGAATCATGAATTGAATCATAAATCATAAATCATAAATCAAATCATGAATCATGAATTGAATCATAAATCATGAATCATGAATCATGAATCATGAATCATGAATCATGAATTGAATCATGAATCATGAATCAAATCATTAATCATGAATCATGAATCATGAATTGAATCATGAATTATGAATCATGAATTGAATCATGAATCATGAATCATGAATTAAATCATGAATCATGAATCATGAATCAAGAATCGAATCATGAATCATTAAACATGAATCATGAATCATGAATCATGAATTAAATCATGAATCATGAATCATGAATCAGGAATCGAATCATGAATCATTAATCATGAATCATGAATTATGAATTGAATCATAAATCATGAATCATGAATCGAATCATGAATAATGAATCATGAATCATGAATCATGAATTGAATCATGAATCATGAATCAAATCATTAATCATGAATCATGAATCATGAAATGAATCATGAATCATGAATCATGAATTGAATCATGAATCATGAATCATGAATTAAATCATGAATCATGATTCATAAATCGAATCATGAATCATGAATCATGAGTTAAATCATGAATCATGAATCATAAATTAAATCATGAAATATGAATCATAAATCGAATCATGAATCATGAATTGAATCAGGATTCGAATCATGAATCATGAATCATTAATTGAATCATGAATCATGATTTGAATCATGAAACATGAATTGAATCATGAATCATGAATCTTGAATCATGAATCATGAATTGAATCATAAATCATGAATCATGAATCGAATCATGAATCATGAATCATGAATTGAATCATGAATCATTAATCATGAATCATGAATCATGAATTGAATCATGAATTGAATCATGAATCATGAATCATGAATTAAATCATGAATCATGAATCAAATCATTAATCTTGAAACATGAATCATGAATCGAATCATGAATCATGAATCATGAATTAAATCATGAATCATGAATCATATCATGAATCATTAATCATGAATCATGAATCATGAATCGAATCATGAATCATGAATCATTAATCATTAATCATGAATTAAATAATGAATCATGAATCATGAATCATGAATCATTAATTGAATCATGAATCATGAATCGAATCATAAATCATGAATCATGAATCATGAATTGAATCATGAATCATGAATCAAATCATGAATCATGAATCATGAATTATGAATCATGAATTGAATCATGAATCATGAATTATGAATCATGAATTATGAATCATGAATTAAATCATGAATCATGAATCATGAATCATGAATCATGAATTGAATCATAAATTATGAATAATGAATCATGAATCATGAATCATGAATCATGAATTGAATCATGAATCATGAATCATAAATCAAATCATGAATCATGAATTGAATCATGAATCTTGAATCATGAATCATGAATCATGAATCATGAATTGAATCATAAATTATGAATAATGAATCATGAATCATGAATCATGAATCATGAATTGAATCATGAATCATGAATCATAAATCAAATCATGAATCATGAATTGAATTATGAATAATGAATCATGAATTGAATCATGAATGGAATCATGAATCATGAATTGAATCATGAATTGAATCATGAATCATGAATCATAAATCATGAATTAAATCATGAATTGAATCATGAATCATGAATTGAATCATGAATCATGAATCATGAATCGACTCATGAATTATGAATTGAATCATGAATCATGAATTGAATCATGAATCATAAATTGAATCATGAATCATGAATCATGAATCGAATCATGAATCATGAATCAAGAATCATAATTCGAATCATGAATCATGAATTGAATCCTCAATCATGAATCGAATCATGAATCATGAATCGAATCATGAATCATGAATCGAATCATGAATAATGAATCATGAATCATGAATCATGAATTGAATCATGAATCATGAATCGAATCATGAATCATGAATCAAGAATCATGAATCGAATCATGAATCATGAACTGAATCATGAATCATGAATCAAGAATCATGAATTGAATCATGAATCGAATCATGAATCATGAATCATGAATCATGAATTGAATCATGAATCATGAATCATGAATTGAATCATAATTCATGAATCATGAAACATGAATTGAATCATGAATCATGAATCATAAATTGAATCATGAATCATGAATTGAATCATGAATCATGAATCTTGAATCATGAATCATGAATTGAATCATGAATCATGAATTGAATCATGAATCATGAATCATGAATCAAGAATCATGAATTAAATCATGAATCATGAATTGAATCATGAATCATGAATCATAAATTGAATCATGAATCATGAATCATGAATCAAATCATGAATCATGAATTGAATTATGAATAATGAATCATGAATCATGAATCATGAATTGAATCATAAATCATGAATCATAAATCATGAATTAAATCATGAATTGAATCATGAATCATGAATTGAATCATGAATCGACTCATGAATTATGAATTAAATCATGAATCATGAATTGAATCATGAATCATGAATCGTGAATTGAATCATGAATAATGAATTATGAATTATGAATTGAATCATGAATCATGAATAATGAATTGAATCATGAAACATGAATTAAGAATCATGAATCGAATCATGAATCAAGAATCATGAATCATGAATCGAATCATGAATCATGAATTGAATCATGAATCATGAATCGAATCATGAATCATGAATTGAATCATAAATTATGAATAATGAATTGAATCATGAAACATGAATTAAGAATCATGAATCGAATCATGAATCATGAATCATGAATCATGAATCGAATCATGAATCATGAATCATAAATCAAATCATGAATCATGAATTGAATCATGAATCATGAATCTTGAATCATGAATCATGAATTGAATCATGAATCATGAATTGAATCATGAATCATGAATCATAAATCAAATCATGAATCATGAATTGAATCATGAATCATGAATCTTGAATCATGAATCATGAATTGAATCATGAATCATGAATTGAATCATGAATCATGAATCATGAATCATGAATCATGAATTGAATCATAAATCATGAATCATGAATCGAATCATAAATCATGAATCATGAATCATGAATTGAATCATGAATCATGAATCATGAATTAAATCATTAATCATGAATCATGAATCGAATCATGAATCATGAATCATGAATTGAATCATGAATCATGAATCAAATCATTAATCTTGAAACATGAATCATGAATCGAATCATGAATCATGAATCATGAATTAAATCATGAATCATGAATCAAATCATGAATCATTAATCATGAATCATGAATCATGAATCGAATCATTAATCATGAATCATGAATCATTAATCATTAATCATGAATTAAATCATGAATCATGAATCATGAATCATGAATCATTAATTGAATCATGAATCATGAATCGAATCATAAATCATGAATCATGAATCATGAATCATGAATTGAATCATGAATCATGAATCAAATCATGAATCATTAATCATGAATCATGAATCATGAATCGAATCATTAATCATGAATCATGAATCATTAATCATTAATCATGAATTAAATCATGAATCATGAATCATGAATCATGAATCATTAATTGAATCATGAATCATGAATCGAATCATAAATCATGAATCATGAATCATGAATCATTAATTGAATCATGAATCATGAATCGAATCATAAATCATGAATCATGAATCATGAATCATGAATTGAATCATGAATCATGAATCAAATCATGAATCATGAATCATGAATTATGAATCATGAATCATGAATTATGAATCATGAATTGAATCATGAATCATGACTTATGAATCATGAATTATGAATCATGAATTAAATCATGAATCATGAATCATGAATCATGAATCATGAATTGAATCATAAATTATGAATAATGAATCATGAATCATGAATCATGAATTGAATCATGAATCATGAATCATAAATCGAATCATGAATCATGAATTGAATCATGAATCATGAATCTTGAATCATGAACCATGAACTGAATCATGAATCATGAATCATGAATTGAATCATAAATCATGAATCATGAATCGATTCATAAATCATGATTCAAGAATCATGAATTGAATCATGAATCATGAATCATGAATCATGAATTGAATCATGAATCATGAATCATGAATCGAATCATGAATCATGAATTAAATCATGAATCATGAATCGAATTATGAATCATGAATCATGAATCATGAATCATGAATTGAATCATGAATCATGAATCATTAATTGAATCATGAATCATGAATTGAATCATAAATCATGAATCATGAATCATAAATCATGAATTGAATCATGAATCATGAATCAAATCATGAATCATGAATCATTAATTATGGATCATGAATTGAATCATGAATCGTGAATCATGAATCATGAATCATGAATTGAATCATAAATCATGAATCATGAATTGAATCATGAATCATGAATCATGAATCGAATCATGAATCATGAATTGAATCATGAGTCATTAATCATGAATTGAATCATTAATCATGAATCATGAATCATGAATTGAATCATGAATCATGAATTGAATCTTGAATCATGAATCATGAATCATGAATTAAATCATGAATCATGAATCAATCATGAATCATGAATCGAATCATGAATCATGAATCATGAATCATTAATCATTAATCATGAATTAAATCATGAATCATGAATCATGAATTGAATCATGAATCATGAATCATTAATTGAATCATGAATCATGAATCGAATCATAAATCATGAATCATGAATCATGAATCATGAATTGAATCATGAATCATGAATCAAATCATGAATCATGAATCATGAATTATGAATCATGAATTGAATCATGAATCATGAATTATGAATCATTAATCATGAATTAAATCATGAATCATGAATCATGAATCATGAATCATTAATTGAATCATGAATCATGAATCGAATCATAAATCATGAATCGAATCATGAATCATGAATCATGAATCATTAATCATTAATCATGAATTAAATCATGAATCATGAATCATGAATTGAATCATGAATCATGAATCATTAATTGAATCATGAATCATGAATCGAATCATAAATCATGAATCATGAATCATGAATCATGAATCATGAATTGAATCATGAATCATGAATCAAATCATGAATCATGAATCATGAATTATGAATCATGAATTGAATCATGAATCATGAATTATGAATCATTAATCATGAATTAAATCATGAATCATGAATCATGAATCATGAATCATTAATTGAATCATGAATCATGAATCGAATCATAAATCATGAATCATGAATCATGAATCATGAATCATGAATCAAATCATGAATCATGAATCATGAATTATGAATCATGAATCATGAATTATGAATCATGAATTGAATCATGAATCATGACTTATGAATCATGAATTATGAATCATGAATTAAATCATGAATCATGAATCATGAATCATGAATCATGAATTGAATCATAAATTATGAATAATGAATCATGAATCATGAATCATGAATTGAATCATGAATCATGAATCATAAATCGAATCATGAATCATGAATTGAATCATGAATCATGAATCTTGAATCATGAACCATGAATTGAATCATGAATCATGAATCATGAATTGAATCATAAATCATGAATCATGAATCGATTCATAAATCATGATTCATGAATCATGAATTGAATCATGAATCATGAATCATGAATCATGAATTGAATCATGAATCATGAATCATGAATCGAATCATGAATCATGAATTAAATCATGAATCATGAATCGAATTATGAATCATGAATCATGAATCATGAATCATGAATTGAATCATGAATCATGAATCATTAATTGAATCATGAATCATGAATTGAATCATAAATCATGAATCATGAATCATAAATCATGAATTGAATCATGAATCATGAATCAAATCATGAATCATGAATCATTAATTATGGATCATGAATTGAATCATGAATCGTGAATCATGAATCATGAATCATGAATTGAATCATAAATCATGAATCATGAATTGAATCATGAATCATGAATCATGAATCGAATCATGAATCATGAATTGAATCATGAGTCATTAATCATGAATTGAATCATTAATCATGAATCATGAATCATGAATTGAATCATGAATCATGAATTGAATCTTGAATCATGAATCATGAATCATGAATTAAATCATGAATCATGAATCATGAATCGAATCATGAATCATGAATCGAATCATGAATCATGAATCATGAATCATTAATCATTAATCATGAATTAAATCATGAATCATGAATCATGAATTGAATCATGAATCATGAATCATTAATTGAATCATGAATCATGAATCGAATCATAAATCATGAATCATGAATCATGAATCATGAATCATGAATCATGAATTGAATCATGAATCATGAATCAAATCATGAATCATGAATCATGAATTATGAATCATGAATTGAATCATGAATCATGAATTATGAATCATGAATTAAATCATGAATCATGAATCATGAATCATGAATTGAATCATAAATTATGAATCATGAATCGAATCATGAATCATGAATCATGAATTGAATCAAGAATCATGAATTATGCATCATGAATTGAATCATGATTCATGAATCATGAATTGAATCATGAATCTTGAATCATGAATCATGAATTGAATCATGAATCATGAATCATGAATTGAATCATGAATCATGAATCATGAATCGAATCATGAAACATGAATTGAATCATGAATCATGAATCATGAGTTGAGTCATTAATCATGAATCATGAATCATGAATTGAATCATGAATCATGAATTGAATCTTGAATCATGAATCATGAATCATGAATCATGAATCGAATCATGAATCATGAATTGAATTATGAATTGAATCATAAATCATGAATAGAATCATGAATAATGTATTGAATCATGAATCATGAATCATGAATTGAATCATGAATCATGATTTGAATCATGAATCATGAATCATACATTGAATCATGAATCCTGAATTGAATCATGAATCATGAATTGAATCATGAATCATGAATCATGAATCATGAATTGAATCATAAATCATAAATCATAAATCAAATCATGAATCATGAATTGAGTCATGAATCATGAATCATGAATCGCATCATGAATCATGAATTATGAATTGAATCATAAATCATGAATCATGAATCATGAATCATGAATCATGAATCATGAATTGAATCATGAATCATGAATCAAATCATTAATCATGAATCATGAATCATGAATTGAATCATGAATCATGAATCATGAATTGAATCATGAATCATGAATCATGAATTAAATCATGAATCATGAATCATGAATCAAGAATTGAATCATGAATCATTAAACATGAATCATGAATCATGAATTAAATCATGAATCATGAATCATGAATCAGGAATCGAATCATGAATCATTAATCATGAATCATGAATTATGAATTGAATCATAAATCATGAATCATGAATCGAATCATGAATAATGAATCATGAATCATGAATCATGAATTGAATCATGAATCATGAATCATGAATCAAATCATTAATCATGAATCATGAATCATGAAATGAATCATGAATCATGAATCATGAATTGAATCATGAATCATGAATCATGAATTAAATCATGAATCATGATTCATAAATCGAATCATGAATCATGAGTTAAATCATGAATCATGAATCATAAATTAAATCATGAAATATGAATCATAAATCGAATCATGAATCATGAATTGAATCAGGATTCGAATCATGAATCATGAATCATTAATTGAATCATGAATCATGAATTGAATCATGAATCATGAATTGAATCATGAATCATGAATCTTGAATCATGAATCATGAATTGAATCATAAATCATGAATCATGAATCGAATCATGAATCATGAATCATGAATTGAATCATGAATCATTAATCATGAATCATGAATCATGAATTGAATCATGAATTGAATCATGAATCATGAATCATGAATTAAATCATGAATCATGAATCAAATCATTAATCTTGAAACATGAATCATGAATCAAATCATGAATCATGAATCATGAATTAAATCATGAATCATGAATCATATCATGAATCATTAATCATGAATCATGAATCATGAATCGAATCATGAATCATGAATCATTAATCATTAATCATGAATTAAATAATGAATCATGAATCATGAATCATGAATCATTAATTGAATCATGAATCATGAATCGAATCATAAATCATGAATCATGAATCATGAATTGAATCATGAATCATGAATCAAATCATGAATCATGAATCATGAATTATGAATCATGAATTGAATCATGAATCATGAATTATGAATCATGAATTATGAATCATGAATTAAATCATGAATCATGAATCATGAATCATGAATCATGAATTGAATCATAAATTATGAATAATGAATCATGAATCATGAATCATGAATCATGAATTGAATCATGAATCATGAATCATAAATCAAATCATGAATCATGAATTGAATCATGAATCATGAATCTTGAATCATGAATCATGAATCATGAATCATGAATTGAATCATAAATTATGAATAATGAATCATGAATCATGAATCATGAATCATGAATTGAATCATGAATCATGAATCATAAATCAAATCATGAATCATGAATTGAATTATGAATAATGAATCATGAATTGAATCATGAATGGAATCATGAATCATGAATTGAATCATGAATTGAATCATGAATCATGAATCATAAATCATGAATTAAATCATGAATTGAATCATGAATCATGAATTGAATCATGAATCATGAATCATGAATCGACTCATGAATTATGAATTGAATCATGAATCATGAATTGAATCATGAATCATAAATTGAATCATGAATCATGAATCATGAATCGAATCATGAATCATGAATCAAGAATCATAATTCGAATCATGAATCATGAATTGAATCCTCAATCATGAATCGAATCATGAATCATGAATCGAATCATGAATCATGAATCGAATCATGAATAATGAATCATGAATCATGAATCATGAATTGAATCATGAATCATGAATCATGAATCGAATCATGAATCATGAATCAAGAATCATGAATCGAATCATGAATCATGAACTGAATCATGAATCATGAATCAAGAATCATGAATTGAATCATGCATCGAATCATGAATCATGAATCATGAATTGAATCATGAATCATGAATCATGAATTGAATCATAATTCATGAATCATGAAACATGAATTGAATCATGAATCATGAATCATAAATTGAATCATGAATCATGAATTGAATCATGAATCATGAATCTTGAATCATGAATCATGAATTGAATCATGAATCATGAATTGAATCATGAATCATGAATCATGAATCAAGAATCATGAATTAAATCATGAATCATGAATTGAATCATGAATCATGAATCATAAATTGAATCATGAATCATGAATCATGAATCAAATCATGAATCATGAATTGAATTATGAATAATGAATCATGAATCATGAATCATGAATTGAATCATAAATCATGAATCATAAATCATGAATTAAATCATGAATTGAATCATGAATCATGAATTGAATCATGAATCGACTCATGAATTATGAATTAAATCATGAATCATGAATTGAATCATGAATCATGAATCGTGAATTGAATCATGAATAATGAATTATGAATTATGAATTGAATCATGAATCATGAATAATGAATTGAATCATGAAACATGAATTAAGAATCATGAATCGAATCATGAATCAAGAATCATGAATCATGAATCGAATCATGAATCATGAATTGAATCATGAATCATGAATCGAATCATGAATCATGAATTGAATCATAAATCATGAATAATGAATTGAATCATGAAACATGAATTAAGAATCATGAATCGAATCATGAATCATGAATCATGAATCATGAATCGAATCATGAATCATGAATTGAATCATGAATCATGAATCGACTCATGAATTATGAATTGAATCATGAATTGACTCATGAATGATGAATTCAATCATGAATTGAATCATAAATCATGAATTGAATCATGAATCATGAATTCAATCATGAATCATGAATCATGAATCATGAATTGAATCATGAATCATGAATCGAATCATGAATCATGAATCGAATCATGAATCATGAATTAAATCATGAATCATGAATTGAATCATGAATCAAATCATGAATCATTAATTGAATCATGAATCATGAATCGAATCATGAATCATGAATTGAATCATGAATTGAATCATGAATCATGAATTCAATCATGAATTGAATCATAAATCATGAATTGAATCATGAATCATGAATTCAATCATGAATCAGGAATTATGAATCATGAATTGAATAATGAATTATGAATCATGAATTAAATCATGAATCATGAATCATGAAACATAAATTGAATCATGAATCATGAATCATGAATTGAATAATAATGAATTGAATCATGAATCTTGAATCATGAATTGAATCATGAATCAAGAATCATGAATCATGAATTGAATTATGAGTCATGAATCATGAATCAAATCATGAATTATGAATTGAATCATGAATCATGAATCATGAATTGAATCATTAATCATGAATCATAAATCATGAATTGAAAAATGAATTGAATCATGAATCATGAATTAAATCATGAATCATTAATCATGAAACATAAATTGAATCATGAATCATGAATCATGAATTGAATAATAATGAATTGAATCATGAATCATGAATTGAATAATAAATTGAATCATGAATCATGAATCATGAATTAAATCATGAATCATGAATCATGAAACATAAATTGAATCATGAATCATGAATCATGAATTCAATAATAATGAATTGAATCATGAATCATGAATTGAATCATGAATCAAGAATCATGAATCATGAATTGAATCATGAATCATGAATCGAATCATGACTCATGAATTGAATCATGAATTGAATCATCAATCATGAATCATGAATCATGAATTGAATCATGAATCATGAATTAAATCATGAATCATGAATCATGAATCGAATCATGAAGCATGAATCGAATCATGAATAAAGAATCATGAATCATGAATCATGAATTGAATCATTAATCATGAATTGAATCATTAATTATGAATCGAATCATGAAACATGAATCATGAATTGAATCATGATTTATGAATCATGAATCGAATCTTGAATCATGAATCAAGAATCATGAATCAAATCATGAATCATGAATTGAATCATGAATCATGAATCATGAATTGAATCATGAATTATGAATTATGAATCATGAATCATGAATCGAGTCATGAATCGAATCATGAATCATGAATTGAATCATGAATCATGAATCATGAATCGAATCATGAATCATGAATTGAATCATGAATCATGAATTTAATCATTAATTATGAATCATGAATCATGAATTTGAATCATGAATCATGAAACATGAATCATGAATTGAATCATGAATCATGAATTCAATAATAATGAATTGAATCATGAATCATGAATCATGAATTGAATAATAAATTGAATCATGAATCATGAATCATGAATTAAATCATGAATCATGAATCATGAAACATAAATTGAATCATGAATCATGAATCATGAATTCAATAATAATGAATTGAATCATGAATCATGAATTGAATCATGAATCAAGAATCATGAATCATGAATTGAATCATGAATCATGAATCGAATCATGACTCATGAATTGAATCATGAATCATGAATCATGAATTATGAATCATGAATTGAATCATGAATCATGAATTATGAATCATGAATTGAATCATGAATCATGAATCATGAATCATGAATCATGAATTGAATCATAAATCATGAATCATGAATCATGAATTGAATCATGAATCATGAATTAAATCATGAATCATGAATCATGAATCGAATTATGAAGCATGAATCGAATCATGAATAAAGAATCATGAATCATGAATCATGAATTGAATCATTAATCATGAATTGAATCATTAATTATGAATCGAATCATGAATCATGAATCATGAATTGAATCATGATTTATGAATCATGAATCGAATCTTGAATCATGAATCAAGAATCATGAATCAAATCATGAATCATGAATTGAATCATGAATCATGAATCATGAATTGAATCATGAATTATGAATTATGAATCATGAATCATGAATCGAGTCATGAATCGAATCATGAATCATGAATTGAATCATGAATCATGAATCATGAATCGAATCATGAATCATGAATTGAATCATGAATCATGAATTTAATCATTAATTATGAATCATGAATCATGAATTTGAATCATGAATCATGAAACATGAATCATGAATTGAATCATGAATCATGAATTCAATCATGAATCATGAATCATGAATCAAATCATGAATTGAATCATGAATTGAATCATAAATCATGAATAGAATGATGAATAATGAATTGAATCATGAATCATGAATCATGAATTGAATCATTAATCATGAATTGAATCAGGAATCGAATCAAGAATTTAATCATGAATCATGAATTGAATCAGGAATCGAATCATGAATTGAATCATGAATCATGAATTGAATCATGAATCATGAATCATGAATTGAATCATGAATCATGATTCAAAAATCGAATCATGAATCATGAATTGAATCATGAATCGAATCATGAATTGATTCATAATTTATGATTTAAATCATGAATCATTAATTGAATCATGAATCATGATTCATAAATCGAATCATGAATCATGAATTGAATTATGAATTGAATCATGAATTGAGTCATGAATCATGATTTAAATCATGAATCAGTAATTGAATAATGAATCATGAATCATACATTGAATCATGAACCATGAATCATGAATTGAATCATGAATCATGAATTATGAATAATGAATTGAATCATGAATCATGAATTGAATCATGAATCATTAATTGAATCATGAATCATGAATTGAATCATGAATCATGAATCATGAATTGAATCATGAATCATGAATTGAATCATGAATCAAGAATTATAAATTGAATCATGAATCATGAATAATGAATCAAATCATGAATCATGAATTGAATTATGAATTGAATCATGAATCATGAATTGAATCATGAATTGAATCATGAATCATGAATTGAATCATGAATTGAATCATGAATCATGAATCATGAATCATGAATCATAAATCATGAATTAAATCATGAATTGAATCATGAATCATGAATTGAATCATGAATCATGAATCATGAATCGACTCATGAATTATGAATTGAATCATGAATCATGAATTGAATCATGAATCATGAATCGAATCATGAATAATGAATCATGAATCATAAATTGAATCATGAATCATGAATCATGAATCGAATCATGAATCATGAATCAAGAATCATAATTCGAATCATGAATCATGAATTGAATCCTCAATCATGAATCGAATCATGAATCATAAATCGAATCATGAATCATGAATCGAATCATGAATCATGAATCAAGAATCATGAATTGAATCATGAATCGAATCATGAATCATGAATCATGAATCATGAATTGAATCATGAATCATGAATCATGAATTGAATCATAATTCATGAATCATGAAACATGAATTGAATCATGAATCATGAATCATAAATTGAATCATGAATCATGAATTGAATCATTAATCATGAATCTTGAATCATGAATCATGAATTGAATCATAATTCATGAATTGAATCATGAATCATGAATCATGAATCAAGAATCATAAATTGAATTATGAATAATGAATCATGAATTGAATCATGAATTGAATCATGAATCATGAATCATGAATCATGAATCATGAATTGAATCATAAATCATGAATCATAAATCATGAATTAAATCATGAATTGAATCATGAATCATGAATTGAATCATGAATCGACTCATGAATTATGAATTAAATCATGAATCATGAATTGAATCATGAATCATGAATCGTGAATTGAATCATGAATAATGAATTATGAATTATGAATTGAATCATGAATCATGAATAATGAATTGAATCATGAAACATGAATTAAGAATCATGAATCAAATCATGAATCATGAATCATGAATCGAATCATGAATCATGAATTGAATCATGAATCATGAATCGAATCATGAATCATGAATTGAATCATGAATTGAATCATGAATCATGAATTCAATCATGAATTGAATCATAAATCATGAATTGAATCATGAATCATGAATTCAATCATGAATCATGAATCATAAATCATGAATTAAATCATGAATTGAATCATGAATCATGAATCATAATTCGAATCATGAATAATGAATCATGAATCATGAATCATGAATTGAATCATGAATCATGAATCGAATCATGAATCATGAATCAAGAATCATGAATCGAATCATGAATCATGAACTGAATCATGAATCATGAATCAAGAATCATGAATTGAATCATGAATCGAATCATGAATCATGAATCATGAATCATGAATTGAATCATGAATCATGAATCATGAATTGAATCATAATTCATGAATCATGAAACATGAATTGAATCATGAATCATGAATCATAAATTGAATCATGAATCATGAATTGAATCATGAATCATGAATCTTGAATCATGAATCATGAATTGAATCATGAATCATGAATCATGAATCAAGAATCATGAATTGAATCATGAATCATGAATCATGAATTGAATCATGAATCATGAATCATAAATTGAATCATGAATCATGAATCATGAATCAAATCATGAATCATGAATTGAATTATGAATAATGAATCATGAATCATGAATCATGAATTGAATCATAAATCATGAATCATAAATCATGAATTAAATCATGAATTGAATCATGAATCATGAATTGAATCATGAATCGACTCATGAATTATGAATTAAATCATGAATCATGAATTGAATCATGAATCATGAATCGTGAATTGAATCATGAATAATGAATTATGAATTATGAATTGAATCATGAATCATGAATAATGAATTGAATCATGAAACATGAATTAAGAATCATGAATCGAATCATGAATCATGAATCATGAATCATGAATCGAATCATGAATCATGAATTGAATCATGAATCATGAATCGAATCATGAATCATGAATTGAATCATGAATCATGAATAATGAATTGAATCATGAAACATGAATTAAGAATCATGAATCGAATCATGAATCATGAATCATGAATCATGAATCGAATCATGAATCATGAATTGAATCATGAATCATGAATCGAATCATGAATTATGAATTGAATCATGAATTGACTCATGAATGATGAATTCAATCATGAATTGAATCATAAATCATGAATTGAATCATGAATCATGAATTCAATCATGAATCATGAATCATGAATCATGAATTGAATCATGAATCATGAATCGAATCATGAATCATGAATCGAATCATGAATCATGAATTAAATCATGAATCATGAATTGAATCATGAATCATGAATCAAATCATGAATCATGAATTGAATCATGAATCATGAATCGAATCATGAATCATGAATTGAATCATGAATTGAATCATGAATCATGAATTCAATCATGAATTGAATCATAAATCATGAATTGAATCATGAATCATGAATTAAATCATGAATCATGAATTATGAATCATGAATTGAATAATGAATTATGAATCATGAATTAAATCATGAATCATGAATCATGAAACATAAATTGAATTATGAATCATGAATCATGAATTGAATAATAATGAATTGAATCATGAATCTTGAATCATGAATTGAATCATGAATCAAGAATCATGAATCATGAATTGAATCATGAGTCATGAATCATGAATTATGAATTTAATCATAAATCATCAATCATGAATTGAATCATTAATCATGAATCATAAATCATGAATTGAAAAATGAATTGAATCATGAATCATGAATTAAATCATGAATCATCAATCATGAAACATAAATTGAATCATGAATCATGAATCATGAATTCAATAATAATGAATTGAATCATGAATCATGAATCATGAATTGAATAATAAATTGAATCATGAATCATGAATCATGAATTAAATCATGAATCATGAATCATGAAACATAAATTGAATCATGAATCATGAATCATGAATTCAATAATAATGAATTGAATCATGAATCATGAATTGAATCATGAATCAAGAATCATGAATCATGAATTGAATCATGAATCATGAATCGAATCATGACTCATGAATTGAATCATGAATCATGAATCATGAATTGAATCATCAATCATGAATCATGAATCATGAATTGAATCATGAATCATGAATTAAATCATGAATCATGAATCATGAATCGAATCATGAAGCATGAATCGAATCATGAATAAAGAATCATGAATCATGAATCATGAATTGAATCATTAATTATGAATCGAATCATGAATCATGAATCATGAATTGAATCATGATTTATGAATCATGAATCGAATCTTGAATCATGAATCAAGAATCATGAATCAAATCATGAATCATGAATTGAATCATGAATCATGAATCATGAATTGAATCATGAATCATGAATCATGAATCGAATCATGAATCATGAATTGAATCATGAATCATGAATTGAATCATTAATTATGAATCATGAATCATGAATTTGAATCATGAATCATGAAACATGAATCATGAATTGAATCATGAATCATGAATTCAATCATGAATCATGAATCATGAATCAAATCATGAATCATGAATTGAATCATGAATTGAATCATAAATCATGAATAGAATGATGAATAATGAATTGAATCATGAATCATGAATCATGAATTGAATCATTAATCATGAATTGAATCAGGAATCGAATCAAGAATTTAATCATGAATCATGAATTGAATCAGGAATCGAATCATGAATTGAATCATGAATCATGAATTGAATCATGAATCATGAATCATGAATTGAATCATGAATCATGATTCAAAAATCGAATCATGAATCATGAATTGAATCATGAATCGAATCATGAATTGATTCATAATTTATGATTTAAATCATGAATCATTAATTGAATCATGAATCATGATTCATAAATCGAATCATGAATCATGAATTGAATTATGAATTGAATCATGAATTGAGTCATGAATCATGATTTAAATCATGAATCATTAATTGAATAATGAATCATGAATCATACATTGAGGCATGAACCATGAATCATGAATTGAATCATGAATCATGAATTATGAATAATGAATTGAATCATGAATCATGAATTGAATCATGAATCATTAATTGAATCATGAATCATGAATTGAATCATGAATCATGAATCATGAATTGAATCATGAATTGAATCATGAATCAAGAATTATAAATTGAATCATGAATCATGAATAATGAATCAAATCATGAATCATGAATTGAATTATGAATAATGAATCATGAATTGAATCATGAATTGAATCATGAATCATGAATTGAATCATGAATTGAATCATGAATCATGAATCATGAATCATGAATCATAAATCATGAATCATGAATTAAATCATGAATTGAATCATGAATCATGAATTGAATCATGAATCATGAATCATGAATCGACTCATGAATTATGAATTGAATCATGAATCATGAATTGAATCATTAATCATGAATCGAATCATGAATAATGAATCATGAATCATAAATTGAATCATGAATCATGAATCATGAATCGAATCATGAATCATGAATCAAGAATCATAATTCGAATCATGAATCATGAATTAAATCCTCAATCATGAATCGAATCATGAATCATGAATCGAATCATGAATCATGAATCGAATCATGAATCATGAATCGAATCATGAATAATGAATCATGAATCATGAATCATGAATTGAATCATGAATCATGAATCGAATCATGAATCATGAATCAAGAATCATGAATCGAATCATGAATCATGAACTGAATCATGAATCATGAATCAAGAATCATGAATTGAATCATGAATCGAATCATGAATCATGAATCATGAATCATGAATTGAATCATGAATCATGAATCATGAATTGAATCATAATTCATGAATCATGAAACATGAATTGAATCATGAATCATGAATCATAAATTGAATCATGAATCATGAATTGAATCATTAATCATGAATCTTGAATCATGAATCATGAATTGAATCATAATTCATCAATTGAATCATGAATCATGAATCATGAATCAAGAATCATGAATTGAATCAAGAATCATGAATCATAAATTGAATCATGAATCATGAATCATGAATCAAATCATGAATCATGAATTGAATTATGAATTATTAATCATGAATTGAATCATGAATTGAATCATGAATCATGAATCATGAATCATGAATCATGAATTGAATCATAAATCATGAATCATAAATCATGAATTAAATCATGAATTGAATCATGAATCATGAATTGAATCATGAATCGACTCATGAATTATGAATTAAATCATGAATCATGAATTAAATCATGAATCATGAATCGTGAATTGAATCATGAATAATGAATTATGAATTATTAATTGAATCATGAATCATGAATAATGAATTGAATCATGAAACATGAATTAAGAATCATGAATCAAATCATGAATCATGAATTGAATCATGAATCATGAATTGAATCATGAATCATGAATCGAATCATGAATCATGAATTGAATCATGAATTGAATCATGAATCATGAATTCAATCATGAATTGAATCGTAAATCATGAATTGAATCATGAATCATGAATTCAATCATGAATCATGAATCATGAATCATGAATTGAATCATGAATCATGAATCGAATCATGAATCATGAATCGAATCATGAATCATGAATCGAATCATGAATCATGAATTAAATCATGAATCATGAATTGAATCATAAATCATGAATTGAATCATGAATCATGAATTCAATCATGAATCATGAATTATGAATCATGAATAAAATAATGAATTATGAATCATGAATTAAATCATGAATCATGAATCATGAAACATAAATTGAATCATGAATCATGAATCATGAATTGAATAATAATGAATTGAATCATGAATCTTGAATCATGAATTGAATCATGAGTCATGAATCATGAATCAAATCATGAATTATGAATTGAATCATGAATCATGAATTGAATCATGAATAATGAATTCAATCATGAATCATGAATTATGAATCATGAATAAAATAATGAATTATGAATCATGAATTAAATCATGAATCATGAATCATGAAACATAAATTGAATCATGAATCATGAATCATGAATTGAATAATAATGAATTGAATCATGAATCTTGAATCATGAATTGAATCATGAGTCATGAATCATGAATCAAATCATGAATTATGAATTGAATCATGAATCATGAATTGAATCATGAAACATGAATTAAGAATCATGAATCAAATCATGAATCATGAATTGAATCATGAATCATGAATTGAATCATGAATCATGAATCGAATCATGAATCATGAATTGAATCATGAATTGAATCATGAATCATGAATTCAATCATGAATTGAATCGTAAATCATGAATTGAATCATGAATCATGAATTCAATCATGAATCATGAATCATGAATCATGAATTGAATCATGAATCATGAATCGAATCATGAATCATGAATCGAATCATGAATCATGAATCGAATCATGAATCATGAATTAAATCATGAATCATGAATTGAATCATAAATCATGAATTGAATCATGAATCATGAATTCAATCATGAATCATGAATTATGAATCATGAATAAAATAATGAATTATGAATCATGAATTAAATCATGAATCATGAATCATGAAACATAAATTGAATCATGAATCATGAATCATGAATTGAATAATAATGAATTGAATCATGAATCTTGAATCATGAATTGAATCATGAGTCATGAATCATGAATCAAATCATGAATTATGAATTGAATCATGAATCATGAATCATGAATTGAATCATGAATCATGAATCGAATCATGAATCATGAATCGAATCATGAATCATGAATCGAATCATGAATCATGAATTAAATCATGAATCATGAATTGAATCATAAATCATGAATTGAATCATGAATCATGAATTCAATCATGAATCATGAATTATGAATCATGAATAAAATAATGAATTATGAATCATGAATTAAATCATGAATCATGAATCATGAAACATAAATTGAATCATGAATCATGAATCATGAATTGAATAATAATGAATTGAATCATGAATCTTGAATCATGAATTGAATCATGAGTCATGAATCATGAATCAAATCATGAATTATGAATTGAATCATGAATCATGAATTGAATCATGAATAATGAATTCAATCATGAATCATGAATTATGAATCATGAATAAAATAATGAATTATGAATCATGAATTAAATCATGAATCATGAATCATGAAACATAAATTGAATCATGAATCATGAATCATGAATTGAATAATAATGAATTGAATCATGAATCTTGAATCATGAATTGAATCATGAGTCATGAATCATGAATCAAATCATGAATTATGAATTGAATCATGAATCATGAATTGAATCATGAAACATGAATTAAGAATCATGAATCAAATCATGAATCATGAATTGAATCATGAATCATGAATTGAATCATGAATCATGAATCGAATCATGAATCATGAATTGAATCATGAATTGAATCATGAATCATGAATTCAATCATGAATTGAATCGTAAATCATGAATTGAATCATGAATCATGAATTCAATCATGAATCATGAATCATGAATCATGAATTGAATCATGAATCATGAATCGAATCATGAATCATGAATCGAATCATGAATCATGAATCGAATCATGAATCATGAATTAAATCATGAATCATGAATTGAATCATAAATCATGAATTGAATCATGAATCATGAATTCAATCATGAATCATGAATTATGAATCATGAATAAAATAATGAATTATGAATCATGAATTAAATCATGAATCATGAATCATGAAACATAAATTGAATCATGAATCATGAATCATGAATTGAATAATAATGAATTGAATCATGAATCTTGAATCATGAATTGAATCATGAGTCATGAATCATGAATCAAATCATGAATTATGAATTGAATCATGAATCATGAATCATGAATTGAATCATTAATCATGAATCATAAATCATGAATTGAAAAATGAATTGAATCATGAATCATGAATTAAATCATCAATCATCAATCATGAAACATAAATTGAATCATGAATCATGAATCATGAATTCAATAATAATGAATTGAATCATGAATCATGAATTGAATCATGAATCAAGAATCATGAATCATGAATTGAATCATGAATCATGAATCGAATCATGACTCATGAATTGAATCATGAATCATGAATTGAATCATTAATCATGAATCATGAATTGAATCATGAATCATGAATTAAATCATGAATCATGAATCATGAATTGAATCATGAATCATGAATTGAATCTTAAATCATGAATCATGAATCGAATCATGAATCAAGAATCATGAATCGAATCATGAATCAAGAATCATGTATCAAATCAGGAATCATGAATTGAATCATGCATTGAATCATGAATTATGAATTGAATCAAAAATCGAATCATGAATTGAATAAGAATCATGAATTGAATCAGGAATCGAATCATGAATTGAATCATGAATCATGAATTGAATCATGAATAATGAATTATGAATTATGAATTGAATCATGAATCATGAATTGAATCATGAATCATGAATTGAATCATGAATTGAATAATGAATCATGAATTAAATCATGAATCATGAATCATGAAACATAACTTGAATCATGAATCATGAATTATGAATTCAATAATAATGAATTGAATCATGAATCATGAATCATGAATTGAATAATGAATCATGAATCATGAATTGAATCATTAATCATGAATCATGAATCATGAATTGAATCATGAATCATGAATTAAATCATGAATCATGAATCATGAATCGAATCATGAATCATGAATCGAATCATGAATAAAGAATCATGAATCATGAATCATGAATCATGAATTGAATCATTAATTATGAATCGAATCATGAATCATGAATCATGAATTGATTCATGATTTATGAATCATGAATCGAATCTTGAATCATGAATCATGAATCATGAATTAAATCATGAATCATGAATCATGAATCGAATCATGAATCATGAATCGAATCATGAATCATGAATCATGAATTGAATCATTAATTATGAATCGAATCATGAATCATGAATCATGAATTGAATTATGATTTATGAATCATGAATCGAATCTTGAATCATGAATCAAGAATCATGAATCAAATCATGAATCATGAATTGAATCATGAATCATGAATCATGAATTGAATCATGAATTATGAATTATGAATTATGAATTGAATCATGAATCATGAATAATGAATTGAATCATGAAACATGAATTGAATCATGAATCATGAATTGAATCATGAATCATGAATCGAATCATGAATCATGAATCATGAATTGAATAATGAATCAAGAATCATGAATTGAATCATGAATCGAATCATGACTCATGAATTGAATCATGAATCATGAATCATGAATTGAATCATTAATCATGAATCATGAATCATGAATTGAATCATGAATCATGAATTAAATCATGAATCATGAATCATGAATCGAATCATGAATCATGAATTGAATCATGAATAAAGAATCATGAATCATGAATCATGAATCATGAATTGAATCATTAATTATGAATCGAATCATGAATCATGAATCATGAATTGATTCATGATTTATGAATCATGAATCGAATCTTGAATCATGAATCAAGAATCAAGAATTGAATCATTAATCATGAATCATGAATCATGAATTAAATCATGAATCATGAATCATAAATCGAATCATGAATCATGAATCGAATCATGAATAAAGAATCATGAATCATGAATCATGAATTGAATCATTAATTATGAATCGAATCATGAATCATGAATTGAATCATGAATCATGAATTAAATCATGAATCATGAATCATGAATCGAATCATGAATCATGAATCGAATCATGAATAAAGAATCATGAATCATGAATCATGAATCATGAATTGAATCATTAATTATGAATCGAATCATGAATCATGAATCATGAATTGATTCATGATTTATGAATCATGAATCGAATCTTGAATCATGAATCAAGAATCATGAATTGAATCATTAATCATGAATCATGAATCATGAATTAAATCATGAATCATGAATCATGAATCGAATCATGAATCATGAATCGAATCATGAATAAAGAATCATGAATCATGAATCATGAATTGAATCATTAATTATGAATCGAATCATGAATCATGAATCATGAATTGAATCATGATTTATGATTCATGAATCGAATCTTGAATCATGAATCAAGAATCATGAATCAAATCATGAATCATGAATTGAATCATGAATCATGAATCATGAATTGAATCATGAATTATGAATTATGAATTATGAATTGAATCATGAATCATGAATAATGAATTGAATCATGAAACATGAATTGAATCATGAATCATGAATTGAATCATGAATCATGAATCGAATCATGAATCATGAATCATGAATTGAGTAATGAATCAAGAATCATGAATTGAATCATGAATCGAATCATGACTCATGAATTGAATCATGAATCATGAATCATGAATTGAATCATTAATCATGAATCATGAATCATGAATTGAATCATGAATCATGAATTAAATCATGAATCATGAATCATGAATCGAATCATGAATCATGAATTGAATCATGAATAAAGAATCATGAATCATGAATCATGAATCATGAATTGAATCATTAATTATGAATCGAATCATGAATCATGAATCATGAATTGAATCATTAATCATGAATCATGAATCATGAATTGAATCATGAATCATGAATTAAATCATGAATCATGAATCATGAATCGAATCATGAATCATGAATTGAATCATGAATAAAGAATCATGAATCATGAATCATGAATCATGAATTGAATCATTAATTATGAATCGAATCTTGAATCATGAATCAAGAATCATGAATTGAATCATTAATCATGAATCATGAATCATGAATTAAATCATGAATCATGAATCATGAATCGAATCATGAATCATGAATCGAATCATGAATAAAGAATCATGAATCATGAATCATGAATTGAATCATTAATTATGAATCGAATCATGAATCATGAATTGAATCATGATTTATGAATCATGAATCGAATCATGAATCATGAATCAAGAATCATGAATCAAATCATGAATCATGAATTGAATCATGAATCATGAATTAAATCATGAATCATGAATCATGAATCGAATCATGAATCATGAATCGAATCATGAATAAAGAATCATGAATCATGAATCATGAATCATGAATTGAATCATTAATTATGAATCGAATCATGAATCATGAATCATGAATTGATTCATGATTTATGAATCATGAATCGAATCTTGAATCATGAATCATGAATCATGAATTAAATCATGAATCATGAATCATGAATCGAATCATGAATCATGAATCGAATCATGAATAAAGAATCATGAATCATGAATCATGAATTGAATCATTAATTATGAATCGAATCATGAATCATGAATCATGAATTGAATCATGATTTATGAATCATGAATCGAATCTTGAATCATGAATTGAATCATGAATCATGAATCATGAATTGAATCATGAATTATGAATTATGAATTATGAATTGAATCATGAATCATGAATAATGAATTGAATCATGAAACATGAATTGAATCATGAATCATGAATTGAATCATGAATCATGAATCGAATCATGAATCATGAATCATGAATTGAATAATGAATCAAGAATCATGAATTGAATCATGAATCGAATCATGACTCATGAATTGAATCATGAATCATGAATCATGAATTGAATCATTAATCATGAATCATGAATCATGAATCATGAATTGAATCATGAATCATGAATCGAATCATGAATCATGAATTGAATCATGAATAAAGAATCATGAATCATGAATCATGAATCATGAATTGAATCATTAATTATGAATCGAATCATGAATCATGAATCATGAATTGATTCATGATTTATGAATCATGAATCGAATCTTGAATCATGAATCAAGAATCAAGAATTGAATCATTAATCATGAATCATGAATCATGAATTAAATCATGAATCATGAATCATGAATCGAATCATGAATCATGAATCGAATCATGAATAAAGAATCATGAATCATGAATCATGAATTGAATCATTAATTATGAATCGAATCATGAATCATGAATTGAATCATGAATCATGAATTAAATCATGAATCATGAATCATGAATCGAATCATGAATCATGAATCGAATCATGAATAAAGAATCATGAATCATGAATCATGAATCATGAATTGAATCATTAATCATGAATCATGAATCATGAATTAAATCATGAATCATGAATCATGAATCGAATCATGAATCATGAATCGAATCATGAATAAAGAATCATGAATCATGAATCATGAATTGAATCATTAATTATGAATCGAATCATGAATCATGAATCATGAATTGAATCATGATTTATGATTCATGAATCGAATCTTGAATCATGAATCAAGAATCATGAATCAAATCATGAATCATGAATTGAATCATGAATCATGAATCATGAATTGAATCATGAATTATGAATTATGAATTATGAATTGAATCATGAATCATGAATAATGAATTGAATCATGAAACATGAATTGAATCATGAATCATGAATTGAATCATGAATCATGAATCGAATCATGAATCATGAATCATGAATTGAATAATGAATCAAGAATCATGAATTGAATCATGAATCGAATCATGACTCATGAATTGAATCATGAATCATGAATCATGAATTGAATCATTAATCATGAATCATGAATCATGAATTGAATCATGAATCATGAATTAAATCATGAATCATGAATCATGAATCGAATCATGAATCATGAATTGAATCATGAATAAAGAATCATGAATCATGAATCATGAATCATGAATTGAATCATTAATCATGAATCATGAATCATGAATTGAATCATGAATCATGAATTAAATCATGAATCATGAATCATGAATCGAATCATGAATCATGAATTGAATCATGAATAAAGAATCATGAATCATGAATCATGAATCATGAATTGAATCATTAATTATGAATCGAATCTTGAATCATGAATCAAGAATCATGAATTGAATCATTAATCATGAATCATGAATCATGAATTAAATCATGAATCATGAATCATGAATCGAATCATGAATCATGAATCGAATCATGAATAAAGAATCATGAATCATGAATCATGAATTGAATCATTAATTATGAATCGAATCATGAATCATGAATTGAATCATGATTTATGAATCATGAATCGAATCATGAATCATGAATCAAGAATCATGAATCAAATCATGAATCATGAATTGAATCATGAATCATGAATCATGAATTGAATCATGAATTATGAATTATGAATTATGAATTGAATCATGAATTGAATCATGAATCATGAATCATGAATCATGAATCATAAATCATGAATTAAATCATGAATTGAATCATGAATCATGAATTGAATCATGAATCATGAATCATGAATCGACTCATGAATTATGAATTGAATCATGAATCATGAATTGAATCATTAATCATGAATCGAATCATGAATAATGAATCATGAATCATAAATTGAATCATGAATCATGAATCATGAATCGAATCATGAATCATGAATCAAGAATCATAATTCGAATCATGAATCATGAATTAAATCCTCAATCATGAATCGAATCATGAATCATGAATCGAATCATGAATCATGAATCGAATCATGAATCATGAATCGAATCATGAATAATGAATCATGAATCATGAATCATGAATTGAATCATGAATCATGAATCGAATCATGAATCATGAATCAAGAATCATGAATCGAATCATGAATCATGAACTGAATCATGAATCATGAATCAAGAATCATGAATTGAATCATGAATCGAATCATGAATCATGAATCATGAATCATGAATTGAATCATGAATCATGAATCATGAATTGAATCATAATTCATGAATCATGAAACATGAATTGAATCATGAATCATGAATCATAAATTGAATCATGAATCATGAATTGAATCATTAATCATGAATCTTGAATCATGAATCATGAATTGAATCATAATTCATCAATTGAATCATGAATCATGAATCATGAATCAAGAATCATGAATTGAATCAAGAATCATGAATCATAAATTGAATCATGAATCATGAATCATGAATCAAATCATGAATCATGAATTGAATTATGAATTATTAATCATGAATTGAATCATGAATTGAATCATGAATCATGAATCATGAATCATGAATCATGAATTGAATCATAAATCATGAATCATAAATCATGAATTAAATCATGAATTGAATCATGAATCATGAATTGAATCATGAATCGACTCATGAATTATGAATTAAATCATGAATCATGAATTAAATCATGAATCATGAATCGTGAATTGAATCATGAATAATGAATTATGAATTATTAATTGAATCATGAATCATGAATAATGAATTGAATCATGAAACATGAATTAAGAATCATGAATCAAATCATGAATCATGAATTGAATCATGAATCATGAATTGAATCATGAATCATGAATCGAATCATGAATCATGAATTGAATCATGAATTGAATCATGAATCATGAATTCAATCATGAATTGAATCGTAAATCATGAATTGAATCATGAATCATGAATTCAATCATGAATCATGAATCATGAATCATGAATTGAATCATGAATCATGAATCGAATCATGAATCATGAATCGAATCATGAATCATGAATCGAATCATGAATCATGAATTAAATCATGAATCATGAATTGAATCATAAATCATGAATTGAATCATGAATCATGAATTCAATCATGAATCATGAATTATGAATCATGAATAAAATAATGAATTATGAATCATGAATTAAATCATGAATCATGAATCATGAAACATAAATTGAATCATGAATCATGAATCATGAATTGAATAATAATGAATTGAATCATGAATCTTGAATCATGAATTGAATCATGAGTCATGAATCATGAATCAAATCATGAATTATGAATTGAATCATGAATCATGAATTGAATCATGAATAATGAATTCAATCATGAATCATGAATTATGAATCATGAATAAAATAATGAATTATGAATCATGAATTAAATCATGAATCATGAATCATGAAACATAAATTGAATCATGAATCATGAATCATGAATTGAATAATAATGAATTGAATCATGAATCTTGAATCATGAATTGAATCATGAGTCATGAATCATGAATCAAATCATGAATTATGAATTGAATCATGAATCATGAATTGAATCATGAAACATGAATTAAGAATCATGAATCAAATCATGAATCATGAATTGAATCATGAATCATGAATTGAATCATGAATCATGAATCGAATCATGAATCATGAATTGAATCATGAATTGAATCATGAATCATGAATTCAATCATGAATTGAATCGTAAATCATGAATTGAATCATGAATCATGAATTCAATCATGAATCATGAATCATGAATCATGAATTGAATCATGAATCATGAATCGAATCATGAATCATGAATCGAATCATGAATCATGAATCGAATCATGAATCATGAATTAAATCATGAATCATGAATTGAATCATAAATCATGAATTGAATCATGAATCATGAATTCAATCATGAATCATGAATTATGAATCATGAATAAAATAATGAATTATGAATCATGAATTAAATCATGAATCATGAATCATGAAACATAAATTGAATCATGAATCATGAATCATGAATTGAATAATAATGAATTGAATCATGAATCTTGAATCATGAATTGAATCATGAGTCATGAATCATGAATCAAATCATGAATTATGAATTGAATCATGAATCATGAATCATGAATTGAATCATGAATCATGAATCGAATCATGAATCATGAATCGAATCATGAATCATGAATCGAATCATGAATCATGAATTAAATCATGAATCATGAATTGAATCATAAATCATGAATTGAATCATGAATCATGAATTCAATCATGAATCATGAATTATGAATCATGAATAAAATAATGAATTATGAATCATGAATTAAATCATGAATCATGAATCATGAAACATAAATTGAATCATGAATCATGAATCATGAATTGAATAATAATGAATTGAATCATGAATCTTGAATCATGAATTGAATCATGAGTCATGAATCATGAATCAAATCATGAATTATGAATTGAATCATGAATCATGAATTGAATCATGAATAATGAATTCAATCATGAATCATGAATTATGAATCATGAATAAAATAATGAATTATGATTCATGAATTAAATCATGAATCATGAATCATGAAACATAAATTGAATCATGAATCATGAATCATGAATTGAATAATAATGAATTGAATCATGAATCTTGAATCATGAATTGAATCATGAGTCATGAATCATGAATCAAATCATGAATTATGAATTGAATCATGAATCATGAATTGAATCATGAAACATGAATTAAGAATCATGAATCAAATCATGAATCATGAATTGAATCATGAATCATGAATTGAATCATGAATCATGAATCGAATCATGAATCATGAATTGAATCATGAATTGAATCATGAATCATGAATTCAATCATGAATTGAATCGTAAATCATGAATTGAATCATGAATCATGAATTCAATCATGAATCATGAATCATGAATCATGAATTGAATCATGAATCATGAATCGAATCATGAATCATGAATCGAATCATGAATCATGAATCGAATCATGAATCATGAATTAAATCATGAATCATGAATTGAATCATAAATCATGAATTGAATCATGAATCATGAATTCAATCATGAATCATGAATTATGAATCATGAATAAAATAATGAATTATGAATCATGAATTAAATCATGAATCATGAATCATGAAACATAAATTGAATCATGAATCATGAATCATGAATTGAATAATAATGAATTGAATCATGAATCTTGAATCATGAATTGAATCATGAGTCATGAATCATGAATCAAATCATGAATTATGAATTGAATCATGAATCATGAATCATGAATTGAATCATTAATCATGAATCATAAATCATGAATTGAAAAATGAATTGAATCATGAATCATGAATTAAATCATCAATCATCAATCATGAAACATAAATTGAATCATGAATCATGAATCATGAATTCAATAATAATGAATTGAATCATGAATCATGAATTGAATCATGAATCAAGAATCATGAATCATGAATTGAATCATGAATCATGAATCGAATCATGACTCATGAATTGAATCATGAATCATGAATTGAATCATTAATCATGAATCATGAATTGAATCATGAATCATGAATTAAATCATGAATCATGAATCATGAATTGAATCATGAATCATGAATTGAATCTTAAATCATGAATCATGAATCGAATCATGAATCAAGAATCATGAATCGAATCATGAATCAAGAATCATGTATCAAATCAGGAATAATGAATTGAATCATGCATTGAATCATGAATTATGAATTGAATCAAAAATCGAATCATGAATTGAATAAGAATCATGAATTGAATCAGGAATCGAATCATGAATTGAATCATGAATCATGAATTGAATCATGAATAATGAATTATGAATTATGAATTGAATCATGAATCATGAATTGAATCATGAATCATGAATTGAATCATGAATTGAATAATGAATCATGAATTAAATCATGAATCATGAATCATGAAACATAACTTGAATCATGAATCATGAATTATGAATTCAATAATAATGAATTGAATCATGAATCATGAATCATGAATTGAATAATGAATCATGAATCATGAATTGAATCATTAATCATGAATCATGAATCATGAATTGAATCATGAATCATGAATTAAAATCATGAATCATGAAATCATGAATCGAATCATGAATCATGAATCGAATCATGAATAAAGAATCATGAATCATGAATCATGAATCATGAATTGAATCATTAATTATGAATCGAATCATGAATCATGAATCATGAATTGATTCATGATTTATGAATCATGAATCGAATCTTGAATCATGAATCATGAATCATGAATTAAATCATGAATCATGAATCATGAATCGAATCATGAATCATGAATCGAATCATGAATCATGAATCATGAATTGAATCATTAATTATGAATCGAATCATGAATCATGAATCATGAATTGAATTATGATTTATGAATCATGAATCGAATCTTGAATCATGAATCAAGAATCATGAATCAAATCATGAATCATGAATTGAATCATGAATCATGAATCATGAATTGAATCATGAATTATGAATTATGAATTATGAATTGAATCATGAATCATGAATAATGAATTGAATCATGAAACATGAATTGAATCATGAATCATGAATTGAATCATGAATCATGAATCGAATCATGAATCATGAATCATGAATTGAATAATGAATCAAGAATCATGAATTGAATCATGAATCGAATCATGACTCATGAATTGAATCATGAATCATGAATCATGAATTGAATCATTAATCATGAATCATGAATCATGAATTGAATCATGAATCATGAATTAAATCATGAATCATGAATCATGAATCGAATCATGAATCATGAATTGAATCATGAATAAAGAATCATGAATCATGAATCATGAATCATGAATTGAATCATTAATTATGAATCGAATCATGAATCATGAATCATGAATTGATTCATGATTTATGAATCATGAATCGAATCTTGAATCATGAATCAAGAATCAAGAATTGAATCATTAATCATGAATCATGAATCATGAATTAAATCATGAATCATGAATCATAAATCGAATCATGAATCATGAATCGAATCATGAATAAAGAATCATGAATCATGAATCATGAATTGAATCATTAATTATGAATCGAATCATGAATCATGAATTGAATCATGAATCATGATTAAATCATGAATCATGAATCATGAATCGAATCATGAATCATGAATCGAATCATGAATAAAGAATCATGAATCATGAATCATGAATCATGAATTGAATCATTAATTATGAATCGAATCCATGAATCATGAATCATGAATTGATTCATGATTTATGAATCATGAATCGAATCTTGAATCATGAATCAAGAATCATGAATTGAATCATTAATCATGAATCAATGAATCATGAATTAAATCATGAATCATGAATCATGAATCGAATCATGAATCATGAATCGAATCATGAATAAAGAATCATGAATCATGAATCATGAATTGAATCATTAATTATGAATCGAATCATGAATCATGAATCATGAATTGAATCATGATTTATGATTCATGAATCGAATCTTGAATCATGAATCAAGAAATCATGAATCAAATCATGAATCATGAATTGAATCATGAATCATGAATCATGAATTGAATCATGAATTATGAATTATGAATTATGAATTGAATCATGAATCATGAATAATGAATTGAATCATGAAACATGAATTGAATCATGAATCATGAATTGAATCATGAATCATGAATCGAATCATGAATCATGAATCATGAATTGAGTAATGAATCAAGAATCATGAATTGAATCATGAATCGAATCATGACTCATGAATTGAAATCATGAATCATGAATCATGAATTGAATCATTAATCATGAATCATGAATCATGAATTGAATCATGAATCATGAATTAAATCATGAATCATGAATCATGAATCGAATCATGAATCATGAATTGAATCATGAATAAAGAATCATGAATCATGAATCATGAATCATGAATTGAATCATTAATTATGAATCGAATCATGAATCATGAATCATGAATTGAATCATTAATCATGAATCATGAATCATGAATTGAATCATGAATCATGAATTAAATCATGAATCATGAATCATGAATCGAATCATGAATCATGAATTGAATCATGAATAAAGAATCATGAATCATGAATCATGAATCATGAATTGAATCATTAATTATGAATCGAATCTTGAATCATGAATCAAGAATCATGAATTGAATCATTAATCATGAATCATGAATCATGAATTAAATCATGAATCATGAATCATGAATCGAATCATGAATCATGAATCGAATCATGAATAAAGAATCATGAATCATGAATCATGAATTGAATCATTAATTATGAATCGAATCATGAAATCATGAATTGAATCATGATTTATGAATCATGAATCGAATCATGAATCATGAATCAAGAATCATGAATCAAATCATGAATCATGAATTGAATCATGAATCATGAATTAAAATCATGGAATCATGAATCATGAATCGAATCATGAATCATGAATCGAATCAATGAATAAAGAATCATGAATCATGAATCATGAATCATGAATTGAATCATTAATTATGAATCGAATCATGAATCATGAATCATGAATTGATTCATGATTTATGAATCATGAATCGAATCTTGAATCATGAATCATGAATCATGAATTAAATCATGAATCATGAATCATGAATCGAATCATGAATCATGAATCGAATCATGAATAAAGAATCATGAATCATGAATCATGAATTGAATCATTAATTATGAATCGAATCATGAATCATGAATCATGAATTGAATCATGATTTATGAATCATGAATCGAATCTTGAATCATGAATTGAATCATGAATCATGAATCATGAATTGAATCATGAATTATGAATTAATGAATTATGAATTGAATCATGAATCATGAATAATGAATTGAATCATGAAACATGAATTGAATTCATGAATCATGAAATGAATCATGAATCATGAATCGAATCATGAATCATGAATCATGAATTGAATAATGAATCAAGAATCATGAATTGAATCATGAATCGAATCATGACTCATGAATTGAATCATGAATCATGAATCATGAATTGAATCATTAATCATGAATCATGAATCATGAATCATGAATTGAATCATGAATCATGAATCGAATCATGAATCATGAATTGAATCATGAATAAAGAATCATGAATCATGAAATCATGAATCATGAATTGAATCATTAATTATGAATCGAATCATGAATCATGAATCATGAATTGATTCATGATTTATGAATCATGAATCGAATCTTGAATCATGAATCAAGAATCAAGAATTTGAATCATTAATCATGAATCATGAATCATGAATTAAATCATGAATCATGAATCATGAATCGAATCATGAATCATGAATCGAATCATGAATAAAGAATCATGAATCATGAATCATGAATTGGAATCATTAATTATGAATCGAATCATGAATCATGAATTGAATCATGAATCATGAATTAAATCATGAATCATGAATCATGAAATCGAATCATGAATCATGAATCGAATCATGAATAAAGAATCATGAATCATGAATCATGAATCATGAATTGAATCATTAATCATGAATCATGAATCATGAATTAAATCATGAATCATGAATCATGAATCGAATCATGAATCATGAATCGAATCATGAATAAAGAATCATGAATCATGAATCATGAATTGAATCATTAATATATGAATCGAATCATGAATCATGAATCATGAATTGAATCATGATTTATGATTCATGAATCGAATCTTGGAATCATGAATCAAGAATCATGAATCAAATCATGAATCATGAATTGAATCATGAATCATGAATCATGAATTGAATCATGAATTTATGAATTATTGAATTATGAATTGAAATCATGAATCATGAATAATGAATTGAATCATGAAAACATGAATTGAATCATGAATCATGAATTGAATCATGAATCATGAATCGAATCATTGAATCATGAATCATGAATTGAATAATGAATCAAGAATCATGAATTGAATCATGAATCGAATCATGACTCATGAAATTGAATCATGAATCATGAATCATGAATTGAATCATTAATCATGAATCATGGAATCATGAATTGAATCATGAATCATGAATTAAATCATGAATCATGAATCATGAATCGAATCATGAATCATGAATTGAATCATGAATAAAGAATCATGAATCATGAATCATGAATCATGAATTGAATCATTAATCATGAATCATGAATCATGAATTGAATCATGAATCATGAATTAAAATCATGAATCATGAATCATGAATCGAATCATGAATCATGAATTGAATCATGAATAAAGAATCATGAATCATGAATCATGAATCATGAATTGAATCATTAATTATGAATCGAATCTTGAATCATGAATCAAGAATCATGAATTGAATCATTAATCATGAATCATGAATCATGAATTAAATCATGAATCATGAATCATGAATCGAATCATGAATCATGAATCGAATCATGAATAAAGAATCATGAATCATGAATCATGAATTGAATCATTAATTATGAATCGAATCATGAATCATGAATTGAATCATGATTTATGAATCATGAATCGAATCAATGAATCATGAATCAAGAATCATGAATCAAATCATGAATCATGGAATTGAATCATGAATCATGAATCATGAATTGAATCATGAATTATGAATTATGAATTATGAATTGAATCATGAATCATGAATAATGAATTGAATCATGAAACATGAATTGAATCATGAATCATGAATTGAATCATGAATCATGAATCGAATCATGAATCATGAATTGAATCATGAATTGAATCATGAATTCATGAATTGAATCATGAATTCAATCATAAATTGAATCATAAATCATGAATTGAATCATGTATCATGAAATATGAATCATGAATTGATTTATGAATTATGAATCATGAATTGAATCATGAGTCATGAATCATGAATTGAATAATGAATTGAATCATGAATCATGAATCTTGAATTCAATCATGAATCATGAATCATGAAACATAAATTAAATCATGAATCATGAATTCAATAATAAATGAATTGAATCATGAATCATGAATTGAATCATGAATCATGCTTTGAATCATGAATCATGAATCATGAATCGAATCATGAATCATGAATTGAATTATGAATCATGAATTGAATCATGAATCATGAATCATGAATTGAATCATTAATCATGAATCATTAATCATGAATTGAATCATGAATCATGAATTGAATCTTAAATCATGAATCATGAATTGAATCTTGAATCATGAATCATGAATCATGAATTGAATCATGAATCATGAATTGAGTCAAAAATCGAATCATGAATTGAATCATGAATCATGAATTAAAATCATGAATCATGAATCATGAATTGAATCATTAATCATGAATCATGAATTGAATCATTAATCATGAATCATTAATCGAATCATGAATCAAGAATCATTGAATCAAATCATGAATCAAGAAATCATGAATCAAATCAGGAATCATGAATTGAATCATGAATCATGAATTGAATCTTAAATCATGAATCATGAATCGAATCATGAATCAAGAATCATGAATCGAATCATGAATCAAGAATCATGAATCAAATCAGGGAATCATGAATTGAATCATGAATTGAATCATGAATTATGAATTGAATCAAAAATCGAATCATGAATTGAATAAGAATCATGAATTGAATCAGGAATCGAATCATGAATTGAATCATGAATCATGAATTGAATCATGAATAATGAATTATGAATTATGAATTGAATCATGAATCATGAATTGAATCATGAATCATGAATCGAATCATGAATCATGAATTGAATCATGAATTGAATCATGAATCATGAATTAAATCATGAATCATGAATCATGAAACATAGCTTGAATCATGAATCATGAATCATGAATTCAATAATAATGAATTGAATCATGAATCATGAATCATGAATTGAATAATGAATCAAGAATCATGAATTGAATCATGAATCGAATCATGACTCATGAATTGAATCATGAATCATGAATCATGAATTGAATTCATTAATCATGAATCATGAATCATGAATTGAATCATGAATCATGAATTAAATCATGAATCATGAATCATGAATCGAATCATGAATCATGAATCGAATCATGAATAAAGAATCATGAATCATGAATCATGAATTGAATCATTAATTATGAATCGAATCATGAATCATGAATCATGAATTGAATCATTAATCATGAATCATGAATCATGAATTGAATCATGAATCATGAATTAAATCCATGAATCATGAATCATGAATCGAATCATGAATCATGAATTGAATCATGAATAAAGAATCATGAATCATGAATCATGAATCATGAATTGAATCATTAATTATGAATCGAATCTTGAATCATGAAATCAAGAAATCATGAATTGAATCATGAATCATGAATCATGAATCGAATCATGAATCATGAATCGAATCATGAATAAAGAATCATGAATCATGAATCATGAATTGAATCATTAATTATGAATCGAATCATGAATCATGAATTGAATCATGATTTATGAAATCATGAATCGAATCATGAATCATGAATCAAGAATCATGAATCATGAATTGAATCATGAATTATGAATTATGAATTATGAATTGAATCATGAATCATGAAATAATGAATTGAATCATGAAACATGAATTGAATCATGAATCATGAATTGAATCATGAATCATGAATCGAATCATGAATCATGAATTGAATCATGAATTGAATCATGAATCATGAATTGAATCATGAATTCAATCATAAATTGAATCATAAATCATGAATTGAATCATGTATCATGAAATATGAATCATGAATTGATTTATGAATTATGAATCATGAATTGAATCATGAGTCATGAATCATGAATTGAATAATGAATTGAATCATGAATCATGAATCTTGAATTCAATCATGAATCATGAATCATGAAACATAAATTAAAATCATGAATCATGAATTCAATAATAATGAATTGAATCATGAATCATGAATTGAATCATGAATCATGCTTTGAATCATGAATCATGAATCATGAATCGAATCATGAATCATGATTTGAATCATGAATCATGAATTGAATCATGAATCATGAATCATTAATCATGAATTGAATCATGAATCATGAATTGAATCTTAAATCATGAATCATGAATTGAATCTTGAATCATGAATCATGAATCATGAATTGAATCATGAATCATGAATTGAGTCAAAAATCGAATCATGAATCATGAATTGAATCATGAATCATGAATCATGAATTGAATCATTAATCATGAATCATTAATCGAATCATGAATCAAGAATCATGAATCGAATCATGAATCAAGAATCATGAATCAAATCAGGAATCATGAATTGAATCATGAATCATGAATTGAATCTTAAATCATGAATCATGAATCGAATCATGAATCAAGAATCATGAATCAAATCAGGAATCATGAATTGAATCATGAATTGAATCATGAATTATGAATTGAATCAAAAAATCGAATCATGAATTGAATAAGAATCATGAATTGAATCAGGAATCGAATCATGAATTGAATCATGAATCATGAATTGAATCATGAATAATGAATTATGAATTATGAATTGAATCATGAATCATGAATTGAATCATGAATCATGAATCGAATCATGAATCATGAATTGAATCATGAATTGAATCATGAATCATGAATTAAATCATGAATCATGAATCATGAAACATAGCTTGAATCATGAATCATGAATCATGAATTCAATAATAATGAATTGAATCATGAATCATGAATCATGAATTGAATAATGAATCAAGAATCATGAATTGAATCATGAATCGAATCATGACTCATGAATTGAATCATGAATCATGAATCATGAATTGAATCATTAATCATGAATCATGAATCCATGAATTGAATCATGAATCATGAATTAAATCATGAATCATGAATCATGAATCGAATCATGAATCATGAATCGAATCATGAATAAAGAATCATGAATCATGAATCATGAATTGAATCATTAATTATGAATCGAATCATGAATCATGAATCATGAATTGATTCATGATTTATGAATCATGAATCAAATCTTGAATCATGAATCAAGAATCATGAATCAAATCATGAATCATGAATTGAATCATGAATCATGAATCATGAATTGAATCATGAAACATGAATTGAATCATGAATCATGAATCATGAATTGAATCATGAATCATGAATCGAATCATGAATCATGAATCGAATCATGAATTGAATCATAAATCATGAATTGAATCATGAATTCAATCATAAATTGAATCATAAATCATGAATTGAATCATGAATTATGAATTATGAATTATGAATTGAATCATGAATCATGAATAATGAATTGAATCATGAAACATGAATTGAATCATGAATCATGAATTGAATCATGAATCATGAATCGAATCATGAATCATGAATTGAATCATGAATTGAATCATGAATCATGAATTGAATCATGAATTCAATCATAAATTGAATCATAAATCATGAATTGAATCATGTATCATGAAATATGAATCATGAATTGATTTATGAATTATGAATCATGAATTGAATCATGAGTCATGAATCATGAATTGAATAATGAATTGAATCATGAATCATGAATCTTGAATTCAATCATGAATCATGAATCATGAAACATAAATTAAATCATGAATCATGAATTCAATAATAATGAATTGAATCATAAATCATGAATCATGAATTGAATCAATGAATCATGCTTTGAATCATGAATCATGAATCATTGAATCGAAATCATGAATCATGAATTGAATCATGAATCATGAATTGAATCATGAATCATGAATCATGAATTGAATCATTAATCATGAATCATTAATCATGAATTGAATCATGAATCATGAAATTGAATCTTAAATCATGAATCATGAATTGAATCTTGAATCATGAATCATGAATCATGAATTGAATCATGAATCATGAATTGAGTCAAAAATCGAATCATGAATTGAATCATGAATCATGAATTGAATCATGAATCATGAATCATGAATTGAATCATTAATCATGAATCATGAATTGAATCATTAATCATGAATCATTAATCGAATCAATGAATCAAGAATCATGAATCGAATCATGAATCAAGAATCATGAATCAAATCAGGAATCATGAATTGAATCATGTATCATGAATTGAATCTTAAATCATGAATCATGAATCGAATCATGAATCAAGAAATCATGAATCAAATCATGAATCAAGAATCATGAATCAAATCAGGAATCATGAATTGAATCATGAATTGAATCATGAATTATGAATTGAATCAAAAATCGAATCATGAATTGAATAAGAATCATGAATTGAATCAGGAATCGAATCATGAATTGAATCATGAATCATGAATTGAATCATGAATAATGAATTATGAATTATGAATTGAATCATGAATCATGAATTGAATCATAAATCATGAATCGAATCATGAATCATGAATTAAATCATGAATTGAATCATGAATCATGAATTAAAATCATGAATCATGAATCATGAAACATAGCTTGAATCATGAATCATGAATCATGAATTCAATAATAATGAATTGAATCATAAATCATGAATCATGAATTGAATAATGAATCAAGAATCATGAATTGAATCATGAATCATGAATTTGAATCATGAATAATGAATTATGAATTATGAATTGAATCATGAATCATGAATTGAATCATAAATCATGAATCGAATCATGAATCATGAATTGAATCATGAATTGAATCATGAATCATGAATTAAATCATGAATCATGAATCATGAAAACATAGCTTGAATCATGAATCAATGAATCATGAATTCAATAATAATGAATTGAATCATGAATCATGAATTGAATCATGAATCATGAATCATGAATTGAATCATGAATCATGCTTTGAATCATGAATCATGAATCATGAATCGAATCATGAATCATGAATTGAATCATGAATCATGAATTGAATCATGAATCATGAATCATGAATTGAATCATTAATCATGAATCATTAATCATGAATTGAATCATGAATCATGAATTGAATCCTTAAATCATGAATCATGAATTGAATCTTGAATCATGAATCATGAATCATGAATTGAATCATGAATCATGAATTGAGTCAAAAATCGAATCATGAATTGAATCATGAATCATGAATTGAATCATGAATCATGAATCATGAATTGAATCATTAATCATGAATCATGAATTGAATCATTAATCATGAATCATTAATCGAATCATGAATCAAGAATCATGAATCGAATCATGAATCAAGAATCATGAATCAAATCAGGAATCATGAATTGAATCATGAATCATGAATTGAATCTTAAATCATGAATCATGAATCGAATCATGAATCAAGAATCATGAATCAAAATCATGAATCAAGAATCATGAATCAAATCAGGAATCATGAATTGAATCATGAATTGAATCATGAATTATGAATTGAATCAAAAATCGAATCATGAATTGAATAAGAATCATGAATTGAATCAGGAATCGAATCATGAATTGAATCATGAATCATGAATTGAATCATGAATAATGAATTATGAATTATGAATTGAATCATGAATCATGAATTGAATCATAAATCATGAATCGAATCATGAATCATGAATTAAATCATGAATTGAATCATGAATCATGAATTAAATCATGAATCATGAATCATGAAACATAGCTTGAATCATGAATCATGAATCATGAATTCAATAATAATGAATTGAATCATGAATCATGAATCATGAATTGAATAATGAATCAAGAATCATGAATTGAATCATGAATCGAATCATGAATTGAATCATGAATCATGAATTGAATCATGAATAATGAATTATGAATTATGAATTGAATCATGAATCATGAATTGAATCATAAATCATGAATCGAATCATGAATCATGAATTGAATCATGAATTGAATCATGAATCATGAATTAAATCATGAATCATGAATCATGAAACATAGCTTGAATCATGAATCATGAATCATGAATTCAATAATAATGAATTGAATCATGAATCATGAATTGAATCATGAATCATGAATCATGAATTGAATCATGAATCATGCTTTGAATCATGAATCATGAATCATGAATCGAATCATGAATCATGAATTGAATCATGAATCATGAATTGAATCATGAATCATGAATCATGAATTGAATCATTAATCATGAATCATTAATCATGAATTGAATCATGAATCATGAATTGAATCTTAAATCATGAATCATGAATTGAATCTTGAATCATGAATCATGAATCATGAATTGAATCATGAATCATGAATTGAGTCAAAAATCGAATCATGAATTGAATCATGAATCATGAATTGAATCATGAATCATGAATCATGAATTGAATCATTAATCATGAATCATGAATTGAATCATTAATCATGAATCATTAATCGAATCATGAATCAAGAATCATGAATCGAATCATGAATCAAGAATCATGAATCAAATCAGGAATCATGAATTGAATCATGAATTGAATCATGAATTATGAATTGAATCAAAAATCGAATCATGAATTGAATAAGAATCATGAATTGAATCAGGAATCGAATCATGAATTGAATCATGAATCATGAATTGAATCATGAATAATGAATTATGAATTATGAATTGAATCATGAATCATGAATTGAATCATAAATCATGAATCGAATCATGAATCATGAATTGAATCATGAATTGAATCATGAATAATGAATTAAATCATGAATCATGAATCATGAAACATAGCTTGAATCATGAATCATGAATCATGAATTCAATAATAATGAATTGAATCATGAATCATGAATCATGAATTGAATAATGAATCAAGAATCATGAATTGAATCATGAATCGAATCATGACTCATGAATTGAATCATGAATCATGAATCATGAATTGAATCATTAATCATGAATCATGAATCATGAATTGAATCATGAATCATGAATTAAATCATGAATCATGAATCATGAATCGAATCATGAATCATGAATCGAATCATGAATAAAGAATCATGAATCATGAATCATGAATTGAATCATTAATTATGAATCGAATCATGAATCATGAATCATGAATTGATTCATGATTTATGAATCATGAATCAAATCTTGAATCATGAATCAAGAATCATGAATCAAATCATGAATCATGAATTGAATCATGAATCATGAATCATGAATTGAATCATGAATTATGAATTATGAATTATGAATTGAATCATGAATCATGAATAATGAATTGAATCATGAAACATGAATTGAATCATGAATTATGAATCATGAATTGAATCATGAATCATGAATCGAATCATGAATCATGAATCGAATCATGAATTGAATCATGAATCATGAATTGAATCATGAATTCAATCATAAATTGAATCATAAATCATGAATTGAATCATGTATCATGAAATATGAATCATGAATTCAATCATGAATTATGAATCATGAATTGAATCATGAGTCATGAATCATGAATTGAATAATGAATTGAATCATGAATCATGAATTAAATCATGAATCATGAAACATAAAAATAAATCATGAATCATGAATTCAATAATAATGATTTGAATCATGAATCATGAATCATGAATTGAATCATGAATCAAGAATCATGAATCATGAATTGAATCATGAATCATGAATTGAATCATGAATCATGAATTGAATCATGAATCATGAATCGAATCCTGAATAATGAATCATGAATCATGAATCATGAATTGAATCATGAATCATGAATCATGAATCAAGAATCATGAATTGAATCATGAATCATGAATTGAATCTTGAATCATGAATCAAGAATCATGAATTGAATCATGAATCATGAATCATGAATCGAATCATGAATCATGAATCGAATCATGAATTATAAATCATGAATCAAGAATCATGAATCGAATCATGAATCATGAATTGAATCTTGAATCATGAATTAATAATCATGTATTGAATCATGAATCATGAATCATGAATTGAATCATGAATCATGAATTAAATCATAATTCATGAATTGAATCATTTATCATGAATCGAATCATGAATCATGAATCATGAATTGAATCATGATTTATGAATCATGAATCGAATCTTGAATCATGAATCAAGCATCATGAAACATGAATTGAATTATGAATCATGAATCATGAATTGAATCATGAATAATGAATTATGAATTATGAATTGAATCATGAATCATGAATAATGAATTGAATCATGACACATGAATTAAGAATCATAAATCGAATCATGAATCATTAATCATGAATTGAATCATGAATCATGAATCGAATCATGAATCATGAATTGAATCATGAATCATGAATCGAATCATGAATCATGAATTGAATCATGAATCATGAATTAAATCATGAATTGAATCATGATTCATGAATTGAATCATGAATCATGAATCATGAATTGAATCATGAATCGAATCATGAATTGAGTCATGAATCATGATTTAAATCATGAATCATTAATTGAATAATGAATCATGAATCATAAATTGAATCATGACTCATGAATCGAATTATGAATGAATAATCATAAATCATGAATCATGAATTGAATCATTAATTATGAATCGAATCATGAATCATGAATCATGAATTGAATCATGATTTATGAATCATGAATCGAATCTTGAATCATGAATCAAGAATCATGAATCAAATCATGAATCATGAATTGAATCATGAATCATGAATCATGAATTGAATCATGAATTATGAATTATGAATTATGAATTGAATCATGAATCATGAATAATGAATTGAATCATGAATCATGAATCGAATCATGAATCATGAATTGAATCATGAATCATGAATCAAATCATGAATTGAATCATGATTCATGAATTGAATCATGAATCATGAATCATGAATTGAATCATGAATCGAATCATGAATTGAGTCATGAATCATGATTTAAATCATGAATCATTAATTGAATCATGAATCATGAATCATAAATTGAATCATGACTCATGAATCGAATTATGAATGAATAATCATAAATCATGAATCATGAATTGAATCATTAATTATGAATCGAATCATGAATCATGAATCATGAATTGAATCATGATTTATGAATCATGAATCGAATCTTGAATCATGAATCAAGAATCATGAATCAAATCATGAATCATGAATTGAATCATGAATCATGAATCATGAATTGAATCATGAATTATGAATTATGAATTATGAATTGAATCATGAATCATGAATAATGAATTGAATCATGAATCATGAATCGAATCATGAATCATGAATTGAATCATGAATTGAATCATGAATCATAATTTGAATCATGAATTCAATCATAAATTGAATCATAAATCATGAATTGAATCATGTATCATGAAATATGAATCATGAATTGAATAATGAATTATGAATCATGAATTGAATCATGAGTCATGAATCATGAATTGAATAATGAATTGAATCATGAATCATGAATCATGAATTAAATCATGAATCATGAATCATGAAACATAAATTAAATCATGAATCATGAATTCAATAATAATGAATTGAATCATGAATCATGAATCATGAATTGAATCATGAATCAAGAATCATGAATTGAATCATGAATCATGAATTGAATCATGAATCATGAATTGAAGCATGAATCATGAATTGAATCATGAATCATGAATCATGAATTGAATCATTAATCATGAATCATTAATCATGAATTGAATCATGAATCATGAATTGAATCTTATATCATGAATCATGAATTGAATCTTGAATCATGATTTATGAATCATGAATCATGAATCGAATCATGAATAATGAATCATGAATCATGAATCATGAATTGAATAATGAATCAAGAATCATGAATCATGAATCAAGAATCATGAATTGAATCATGAATCATGAATCATGAATCATGAATCGAATCATGAATAAGGAATCATGAATCATGAATCATGAATTGAATCATGAATCATGAATCATGAATCAAGAATCATGAATTGAATCATGAATCATGAATCAAGAATCATGAATCGAATCATGAATTATGAATCATGAACTGAATAATGAATCGAATCATGAATCATAAATTGAATCTTGAATCATGAAGCAAGAATCATGAATTGAATCATGAATCATGAATCATGAATTGAATCATGAATCATGAATCGAATCATGAATAAAGAATCATGAATCATGAATCATGAACTGAATCATGAATCATGAATTGAATCATAAATCATGAATTGAATCATTAATCATGAATCGAATCATGAATCATGAATTGAATCATGATTTATGAATCATGAATCGAATCTTGAATCATGAATCAAGAATAATGAATCAAATCATGAATCATGAATTGAATTATGAATCATGAATCATGAATTGAATCATGAATAATGAATTATGAATTGAATCATGAATCATGAATAATGAATTGAATCATGAAACATGAATTAAGAATCATGAATCGAATCATGAATCATGAATTGAATTATGAATCATGAATCGATTCATGAATCATGAATTGAATCATGAATCATGAATTGAATCATGAATTGAATCATTAATTATGAATTCAGTCATGAATTGAATCATAAATCATGAATTGAATCATGAATCATGAATTCAATCATGAATCATGAATTATGAATCATGAATTGAATAATGAATTATGAATCATGATTTAAATCATGAATCATGAATCGTAAAACATAAATTTAATCATGAATCATGAATCATGAATTGAATAACAATGAATTGAATCATGAATCATGAATTGAATCATGAATCTAGAATCATGAATCATGAATTGAATCATGAATCATGAATCCAATCATGAATCATGAATTGAATCATGAATCATGAATCATGAATTGAATCATGAATCAAGAATTATGAATCATGAATTGAATCATGAATCATGAATCATGAATCGAATCATGACTCATGAATTGAATCATGAATCATGTATCATTAATTGAATCATTAATCATGAATCATGAATTGAATCATGAATCATGAATTAAATCATGAATCATGAATCATGAATCGATTCATGAATCATGAATCGAATCATGAATAAAGAATCACGAATCATGAATCATGAATTTAATCATTAATTATGAATCGAATCATGAATCATGAATCATGAATTGAATCATGATTTATGAATCATGAATCGAATCTTGAATCATGAATCAAGAATCATGAATCAAATCATGAATCATGAATTGAATCATGAATCATGAATCATGAATTGAATCATGAATTATGAATTATGAATTATGAATTGAATCATGAATCATGAATAATGAATTGAATCATGAAACATGAATTGAATCATGAATCATGAATCATGAATTGAATCATGAATCATGAATCAAATCATGAATCATGAATTGAATCATGAACTGAATCATGAATCAAATCATGAATTCAATCATAAATTGAATCATAAATCATGAATTGAATCATGTATCATGAAAAATGAATCATGAATTAAATCATGAATTATGAATCATGAATTGAATCATGAGTCATGAATCATGAATTGAATAATCAATTGAATCATGAATCATGAATCATGAATTAAATCATGAATCATGAAACATAAATTAAATCATGAATCATGAATTCAATAATAATGAATTGAATCATGAATCATGAATCATGAATTGAATCATGAATCAAGAATCATGAATCATGAATTGAATCATGAATCATGAATTGAATCATGAATCATGAATTAACACATGAATCATGAATTATGAATCGAATCATGAATCAAGAATCATGAATCAAATCAGGAATCATGAATTGAATCATGAATCATGAATCATGAATTGAATCATGAATCATGAATCATGAATCAAGAATGATGAATTGAATCATGAATCATGAATTGAATCTTGAATCATGAATCAAGAATCAGGAATTGAATCATGAATCATGAATCATGAATCGAATCATGAATCATGAATCGAATCTTGAATTATGAATCATGAATCAAGAATCATGAATCGAATCATGAATCATGAATTGAATCTTGAATCATGAATCAATAATCATGAATTGAATCATGAATCATGAATCATGAATTGAATCATGAATCATTAATTGAATCATTAATCATGAATCGAATCATAATTCATGAATTGAATCATGATTTATGAATCATGAAACGAATCTTGAATCATGAATCAAGAATCATGAATCAAATCATGAATCATGAATTGAATTATGAATCATGAATCATGAATTGAATCATGAATAATGAATTATGAATTATGAATTGAATTATGAATCATGAATAATGAATTGAATCATGAATTGAATCATGAATCATGAATCAAATCATGAATTGAATCATGAATTGAATCATGAATCATGAATCGAATCATGAATCATGAATTGAATCATGAATCATGAATCATGAATTGAATCATGAATTGAATCATGAATCATGAATCAAATCATGAATTGAATCATGAATCATGAATTGAATCATGAATCATGAATCATGAATTGAATCATGAATCGAATCATGAATTGAGTCATGAATCATGATTTAAATCATGAATCATTAATTAAATCATGAATCATGAATCATACATTGAATCATGAATCATGAATCATGAATTGAATCATGAATCATGAATCATGAATTATGAATCATGAATTGAATCATGAATCATGAATTGAATAATGAATCATGAATCATGAATTGAATCATGAATAATGAATCATGAATTGAATCATGAACCATGAATCATAAATTGAATCATGAATCATGAATCAAATCATGAATCATGAATTGAATTATGAATAATGAATCATAATTTGAATCATGAATTGAATCATGAATCATGAATTAAATCATGAATCATGAATCAAGAATTGAATCATGAATCATGAATTGAATCATGAATTGAATCATGAATCATGAATTGAATCATGAATCATGAATTGAATCATGAATCATGAAATGAATTATGATTCATGAATTGAATCATGATTCATGAATCATGAATCATGAATCGAATCATAAATCATGAATTGAATCATAAATCATGAATCTTGAATTGATTCATGATTTATGAATCATGAATCGAATCTTGAATCATGAATCAAGAATCATGAATTGAATCATTAATCATGAATCATGAATCATGAATTGAATCATGAATCATGAATTAAATCATGAATCATGAATCATGAATCGAATCATGAATCATGACTCGAATCATGAATAAAGAATCATGAATCATAAATCATGAATTGAATCATTAATTATGAATCGAATCATGAATCATGAATCATGAATTGATTCATGATTTATGAATCATGAATCGAATCTTGAATCATGAATCAAGAATCATGAATCAAATCATGAATCATGATTTGTATCATGAATCATGAATCATGAATTGAATCATGAATTATGAATGATGAATTATGAATTGAATCATGAATCATGAATAATGAATCATGAATCATGAATTGAATCATGAATTATGAATTATGAATTATGAATTGAATCATGAATCATGAATAATGAATTGAATCATGAAACATGAATTGAATCATGAATCATGAATCATGAATTGAATCATGAATCATGAATCGAATCATGAATCATGAATCGAATCATGAATTGAATCATGAATCATGAATTGAATCATGAATTCAATCATAAATTGAATCATAAATCATGAATTGAATCATGAATTATGAATTATGAATTATGAATTGAATCATGAATCATGAATAATGAATTGAATCATGAAACATGAATTGAATCATGAATCATGAATTGAATCATGAATCATGAATCGAATCATGAATCATGAATTGAATCATGAATTGAATCATGAATCATGAATTGAATCATGAATTCAATCATAAATTGAATCATAAATCATGAATTGAATCATGTATCATGAAATATGAATCATGAATTGATTTATGAATTATGAATCATGAATTGAATCATGAGTCATGAATCATGAATTGAATAATGAATTGAATCATGAATCATGAATCTTGAATTCAATCATGAATCATGAATCATGAAACATAAATTAAATCATGAATCATGAATTCAATAATAATGAATTGAATCATGAATCATGAATCATGAATTGAATCATGAATCATGCTTTGAATCATGAATCATGAATCATGAATCGAATCATGAATCATGAATTGAATCATGAATCATGAATTGAATCATGAATCATGAATCATGAATTGAATCATTAATCATGAATCATTAATCATGAATTGAATCATGAATCATGAATTGAATCTTAAATCATGAATCATGAATTGAATCTTGAATCATGAATCATGAATTGAATCATGAATCATGAATTGAGTCAAAAATCGAATCATGAATTGAATCATGAATCATGAAATTGAATCATGAATCATGAATCATGAATTGAATCATTAATCATGAATCATGAACTGAATCATTAATCATGAATCATTAATCGAATCATGAATCAAGAATCATGAATCGAATCATGAATCAAGAATCATGAATCAAATCAGGAATCATGAATTGAATCATGAATCATGAATTGAATCTTAAATCATGAATCATGAATCGAATCATGAATCATGAATCGAATCATGAATCAAGAATCATGAATCAAATCAGGAATCATGAATTGAATCATGAATTGAATCATGAATTATGAATTGAATCAAAAATCGAATCATGAATTGAATAAGAATCATGAATTGAATCAGGAATCGAATCATGAATTGAATCATGAATCATGAATTGAATCATGAATAATGAATTATGAATTATGAATTGAATCATGAATCATGAATTGAATCATAAATCATGAATCGAATCATGAATCATGAATTGAATCATGAATCATGAATTAAATCATGAATCATGAATCATGAAACATAGCTTGAATCATGAATCATGAATCATGAATTCAATAATAATGAATTGAATCATGAATCATGAATTGAATCATGAATAATGAATTATGAATTATGAATTGAATCATGAATCATGAATTGAATCATAAATCATGAATCGAATCATGAATCATGAATCGAATCATGAATTGAATCATGAATCATGAATTAAATCATGAATCATGAATCATGAAACATAGCTTGAATCATGAATCATGAATCATGAATTCAATAATAATGAATTGAATCATGAATCATGAATCATGAATTGAATCATGAATCATGAATCATGAATTGAATCATGAATCATGCTTTGAATCATGAATCATGAATCGAATCATGAATCATGAATTGAATCATGAATCATGAATTGAATCATGAATCATGAATCATGAATTGAATCATTAATCATGAATCATTAATCATGAATTGAATCATGAATCATGAATTGAATCTTAAATCATGAATCATGAATTGAATCTTGAATCATGAATCATGAATCATGAATTGAATCATGAATCATGAATTGAGTCAAAAATCGAATCATGAATTGAATCATGAATCATGAATTGAATCATGAATCATGAATCATGAATTGAATCATTAATCATGAATCATGAATTGAATCATTAATCATGAATCATTAATCGAATCATGAATCAAGAATCATGAATCGAATCATGAATCAAGAATCATGAATCAAATCAGGAATCATGAATTGAATCATGAATCATGAATTGAATCTTAAATCATGAATCATGAATCGAATCATGAATCAAGAATCATGAATCGAATCATGAATCAAGAATCATGAATCAAATCAGGAATCATGAATTGAATCATGAATTGAATCATGAATTATGAATTGAATCAAAAATCGAATCATGAATTGAATAAGAATCATGAATTGAATCAGGAATCGAATCATGAATTGAATCATGAATCATGAATTGAATCATGAATAATGAATTATGAATTATGAATTGAATCATGAATCATGAATTGAATCATAAATCATAAATCGAATCATGAATCATGAATTGAATCATGAATTGAATCATGAATCATGAATTAAATCATGAATCATGAATCATGAAACATAGCTTGAATCATGAATCATGAATCATGAATTCAATAATAATGAATTGAATCATGAATCATGAATCATGAATTGAATAATGAATCAAGAATCATGAATTGAATCATGAATCGAATCATGACTCATGAATTGAATCATGAATCATGAATCATGAATTGAATCATTAATCATGAATCATGAATCATGAATTGAATCATGAATCATGAATTAAATCATGAATCATGAATCATGAATCGAATCATGAATCATGAATCGAATCATGAATAAAGAATCATGAATCATGAATCATGAATTGAATCATTAATTATGAATCGAATCATAAATTATGAATCATGAATTGATTCATGATTTATGAATCATGAATCGAATCTTGAATCATGAATCGAATCATGAATTGAATCATGAATCATGAATTGAATCATGAATAATGAATTATGAATTGAATCATGAATCATGAATTGAATCATAAATCATGAATCGAATCATGAATCATGAATTGAATCATGAATTGAATCATGAATCATGAATTAAATCATGAATCATGAATCATGAAACATAGCTTGAATCATGAATCATGAATCATGAATTCAATAATAATGAATTGAATCATGAATCATGAATCATGAATTGAATCATGAATCATGCTTTGAATCATGAATCATGAATCGAATCATGAATCATGAATTGAATCATGAATCATGAATTGAATCATGAATCATGAATCATGAATTGAATCATTAATCATGAATCATTAATCATGAATTGAATCATGAATCATGAATTGAATCTTAAATCATGAATCATGAATTGAATCTTGAATCATGAATCATGAATCATGAATTGAATCATGAATCATGAATTGAGTCAAAAATCGAATCATGAATTGAATCATGAATCATGAATTGAATCATGAATCCTGAATCATGAATTGAATCATTAATCATGAATCATGAATTGAATCATTAATCATGAATCATTAATCGAATCATGAATCAAGAATCATGAATCGAATCATGAATCAAGAATCATGAATCAAATCAGGAATCATGAATTGAATCATGAATCATGAATTGAATCTTAAATCATGAATCATGAATCGAATCATGAATCAAGAATCATGAATCATGAATCATGAATCATGAATTGAATCATGAATCATGAATCATGAATTATGAATCATGAATTGAATCATGAATCATGAATTGAATAATGAATCATGAATCATGAATTGAATCATGAATAATGAATCATGAATTGAATCATGAACCATGAATCATAAATTGAATCATGAATCATGAATCAAATCATGAATCATGAATTGAATTATGAATAATGAATCATAATTTGAATCATGAATTGAATCATGAATCATGAATTAAATCATGAATCATGAATCAAGAATTGAATCATGAATCATGAATTGAATCATGAATTGAATCATGAATCATGAATTGAATCATGAATTAAATCATGAATTGAATCATGAATCATGAATTGAATCATGAATCATGAATTGAATCATGAATCATGAAATGAATTATGAATCATGAATTGAATCATGATTCATGAATCATGAATCATGAATCGAATCATAAATCATGAATTGAATCATAAATCATGAATCTTGAATTGATTCATGATTTATGAATCATGAATCGAATCTTGAATCATGAATCAAGAATCATGAATTGAATCATTAATCATGAATCATGAATCATGAATTGAATCATGAATCATGAATTAAATCATGAATCATGAATCATGAATCGAATCATGAATCATGACTCGAATCATGAATAAAGAATCATGAATCATAAATCATGAATTGAATCATTAATTATGAATCGAATCATGAATCATGAATCATGAATTGATTCATGATTTATGAATCATGAATCAAATCATGAATCATGATTTGTATCATGAATCATGAATCATGCATTGAATCATGAATTATGAATGATGAATTATGAATTGAATCATGAATTATGAATTATGAATTATGAATTGAATCATGAATCATGAATAATGAATTGAATCATGAAACATGAATTGAATCATGAATCATGAATTGAATCATGAATCATGAATCGAATCATGAATCATGAATTGAATCATGAATTGAATCATGAATCATGAATTGAATCATGAATTCAATCATAAATTGAATCATAAATCATGAATTGAATCATGTATCATGAAATATGAATCATGAATTGATTTATGAATTATGAATCATGAATTGAATCATGAGTCATGAATCATGAATTGAATAATGAATTGAATCATGAATCATGAATCTTGAATTCAATCATGAATCATGAATCATGAAACATAAATTAAATCATGAATCATGAATTCAATAATAATGAATTGAATCATGAATCATGAATCATGAATTGAATCATGAATCATGCTTTGAATCATGAATCATGAATCATGAATCGAATCATGAATCATGAATTGAATCATGAATCATGAATTGAATCATGAATCATGAATCATGAATTGAATCATTAATCATGAATCATTAATCATGAATTGAATCATGAATCATGAATTGAATCTTAAATCATGAATCATGAATTGAATCTTGAATCATGAATCATGAATTGAATCATGAATCATGAATTGAGTCAAAAATCGAATCATGAATTGAATCATGAATCATGAAATTGAATCATGAATCATGAATCATGAATTGAATCATTAATCATGAATCATGAACTGAATCATTAATCATGAATCATTAATCGAATCATGAATCAAGAATCATGAATCGAATCATGAATCAAGAATCATGAATCAAATCAGGAATCATGAATTGAATCATGAATCATGAATTGAATCTTAAATCATGAATCATGAATCGAATCATGAATCAAGAATCATGAATCGAATCATGAATCAAGAATCATGAATCAAATCAGGAATCATGAATTGAATCATGAATTGAATCATGAATTATGAATTGAATCAAAAATCGAATCATGAATTGAATAAGAATCATGAATTGAATCAGGAATCGAATCATGAATTGAATCATGAATCATGAATTGAATCATGAATAATGAATTATGAATTATGAATTGAATCATGAATCATGAATTGAATCATAAATCATGAATCGAATCATGAATCATGAATTGAATCATGAATTGAATCATGAATCATGAATTAAATCATGAATCATGAATCATGAAACATAGCTTGAATCATGAATCATGAATCATGAATTCAATAATAATGAATTGAATCATGAATCATGAATTGAATCATGAATAATGAATTATGAATTATGAATTGAATCATGAATCATGAATTGAATCATAAATCATGAATCGAATCATGAATCATGAATTGAATCATGAATTGAATCATGAATCATGAATTAAATCATGAATCATGAATCATGAAACATAGCTTGAATCATGAATCATGAATCATGAATTCAATAATAATGAATTGAATCATGAATCATGAATCATGAATTGAATCATGAATCATGAATCATGAATTGAATCATGAATCATGCTTTGAATCATGAATCATGAATCGAATCATGAATCATGAATTGAATCATGAATCATGAATTGAATCATGAATCATGAATCATGAATTGAATCATTAATCATGAATCATTAATCATGAATTGAATCATGAATCATGAATTGAATCTTAAATCATGAATCATGAATTGAATCTTGAATCATGAATCATGAATCATGAATTGAATCATGAATCATGAATTGAGTCAAAAATCGAATCATGAATTGAATCATGAATCATGAATTGAATCATGAATCATGAATCATGAATTGAATCATTAATCATGAATCATGAATTGAATCATTAATCATGAATCATTAATCGAATCATGAATCAAGAATCATGAATCGAATCATGAATCAAGAATCATGAATCAAATCAGGAATCATGAATTGAATCATGAATCATGAATTGAATCTTAAATCATGAATCATGAATCGAATCATGAATCAAGAATCATGAATCGAATCATGAATCAAGAATCATGAATCAAATCAGGAATCATGAATTGAATCATGAATTGAATCATGAATTATGAATTGAATCAAAAATCGAATCATGAATTGAATAAGAATCATGAATTGAATCAGGAATCGAATCATGAATTGAATCATGAATCATGAATTGAATCATGAATAATGAATTATGAATTATGAATTGAATCATGAATCATGAATTGAATCATAAATCATAAATCGAATCATGAATCATGAATTGAATCATGAATTGAATCATGAATCATGAATTAAATCATGAATCATGAATCATGAAACATAGCTTGAATCATGAATCATGAATCATGAATTCAATAATAATGAATTGAATCATGAATCATGAATCATGAATTGAATAATGAATCAAGAATCATGAATTGAATCATGAATCGAATCATGACTCATGAATTGAATCATGAATCATGAATCATGAATTGAATCATTAATCATGAATCATGAATCATGAATTGAATCATGAATCATGAATTAAATCATGAATCATGAATCATGAATCGAATCATGAATCATGAATCGAATCATGAATAAAGAATCATGAATCATGAATCATGAATTGAATCATTAATTATGAATCGAATCATAAATTATGAATCATGAATTGATTCATGATTTATGAATCATGAATCGAATCTTGAATCATGAATCGAATCATGAATTGAATCATGAATCATGAATTGAATCATGAATAATGAATTATGAATTGAATCATGAATCATGAATTGAATCATAAATCATGAATCGAATCATGAATCATGAATTGAATCATGAATTGAATTATGAATCATGAATTAAATCATGAATCATGAATCATGAAACATAGCTTGAATCATGAATCATGAATCATGAATTGAATCATGAATCATGCTTTGAATCATGAATCATGAATCGAATCATGAATCATGAATTGAATCATGAATCATGAATTGAATCATGAATCATGAATCATGAATTGAATCATTAATCATGAATCATTAATCATGAATTGAATCATGAATCATGAATTGAATCTTAAATCATGAATCATGAATTGAATCTTGAATCATGAATCATGAATCATGAATTGAATCATGAATCATGAATTGAGTCAAAAATCGAATCATGAATTGAATCATGAATCATGAATTGAATCATGAATCCTGAATCATGAATTGAATCATTAATCATGAATCATGAATTGAATCATTAATCATGAATCATTAATCGAATCATGAATCAAGAATCATGAATCGAATCATGAATCAAGAATCATGAATCAAATCAGGAATCATGAATTGAATCATGAATCATGAATTGAATCTTAAATCATGAATCATGAATCGAATCATGAATCAAGAATCATGAATCGAATCATGAATCAAGAATCATGAATCAAATTAGGAATCATGAATTGAATCATGAATTGAATCATGAATTATGAATTGAATCAAAAATCGAATCATGAATTGAATAAGAATCATGAATTGAATCAGGAATCGAATCATGAATTGAATCATGAATCATGAATTGAATCATGAATAATGAATTATGAATTATGAATTGAATCATGAATCATGAATTGAATCATAAATCATGAATCGAATCATGAATCATGAATTGAATCATGAATTGAATCATGAATCATGAATTAAATCATGAATCATGAATCATGAAACATAGCTTGAATCATGAATCATGAATTCAATAATAATGAATTGAATCATGAATCATGAATCATGAATTGAATAATGAATCAAGAATCATGAATTGAATCATGAATCGAATCATGACTCATGAATTGAATCATGAATCATGAATCATGAATTGAATCATTAATCATGAATCATGAATCATGAATTGAATCATGAATCATGAATTAAATCATGAATCATGAATCATGAATCGAATCATGAATCATGAATCGAATCATGAATAAAGAATCATGAATCATGAATCATGAATTGAATCATTAATTATGAATCGAATCATAAATTATGAATCATGAATTGATTCATGATTTATGAATCATGAATCGAATCTTGAATCATGAATCAAGAATCATGAATTGAATCATTAATCATGAATCATGAATTGAATCATGAATCATGAATTAAATCATGAATCATGAATCATGAATCGAATCATGAATCATGAATCGAATCATGAATAAAGAATCATGAATCATGAATCATGAATTGAATCATTAATTATGAATCGAATCATGAATCATGAATTGATTCATGATTTATGAATCATGAATCAAATCTTGAATCATGAATCAAGAATCATGAATCAAATCATGAATCATGAATTGAATCATGAATCATGAATCATGAATTGAATCATGAATTATGAATGATGAGTTATGAATTGAATCATGAATCATGAATAATGAATTGAATCATGAAACATGAATTGAATCATGAATCATGAATTGAATCATGAATCATGAATCGAATCATGAATCATGAATCGAATCATGAATTGAATCATGAATCATGAATTGAATCATGAATTCAATCATAAATTGAATCATAAATCATGAATTGAATCATGTATCATGAAATATGAATCATGAATTCAATCATGAATTATGAATCATGAATTGAATCATGAGTCATGAATCATGAATTGAATAATGAATTGAATCATGAATCATGAATTAAATCATGAATCATGAAACATAAAAATAAATCATGATTCATGAATTCAATAATAATGATTTGAATCATGAATCATGAATTGAATCATGAATCAAGAATCATGAATCATGAATTGAATCATGAATCATGAATTGAATCATGAATCATGAATTGAATCATGAATCATGAATCGAATCCTGAATAATGAATCATGAATCATGAATCATGAATTGAATCATGAATCATGAATCATGAATCAAGAATCATGAATTGAATCATGAATCATGAATTGAATCTTGAATCATGAATCAAGAATCATGAATTGAATCATGAATCATGAATCATGAATCGAATCATGAATCATGAATCGAATCATGAATTATAAATCATGAATCAAGAATCATGAATCGAATCATGAATCATGAATTGAATCTTGAATCATGAATTAATAATCATGTATTGAATCATGAATCATGAATTGAATCATGAATCATGAATTAAATCATAATTCATGAATTGAATCATTAATCATGAATCGAATCATGAATCATGAATCATGAATTGAATCATGATTTATGAATCATGAATCGAATCTTGAATCATGAATCAAGAATCATGAATTGAATCATTAATCATGAATCATGAATCATGAATTGAATCATGAATCATGAATTAAATCATGAATCATGAATCATGAATCGAATCATGAATCATGAATCGAATCATGAATAAAGAATCATGAATCATGAATCATGAATTGAATCATGAATAATGAATTATGAATTATGAATCGAATCATGAATTATAAATCATGAATCAAGAATCATGAATCGAATCATGAATCATGAATTGAATCTTGAATCATGAATTAATAATCATGTATTGAATCATGAATCATGAATTGAATCATGAATCATGAATTAAATCATAATTCATGAATTGAATCATTAATCATGAATCGAATCATGAATCATGAATCATGAATTGAATCATGATTTATGAATCATGAATCGAATCTTGAATCATGAATCAAGAATCATGAATTGAATCATTAATCATGAATCATGAATCATGAATTGAATCATGAATCATGAATTAAATCATGAATCATGAATCATGAATCGAATCATGAATCATGAATCGAATCATGAATAAAGAATCATGAATCATGAATCATGAATTGAATCATGAATAATGAATTATGAATTATGAATTGAATCATGAATCATGAATAATGAATTGAATCATGACACATGAATTAAGAATCATAAATCGAATCATGAATCATTAATCATGAATTGAATCATGAATCGAATCATGAATCATGAATTGAATCATGAATCATGAATCGAATCATGAATCATGAATTGAATCATGAATCATGAATTAAATCATGAATTGAATCATGATTCATGAATTGAATCATGAATCATGAATCATGAATTGAATCATGAATCGAATCATGAATTGAGTCATGAATCATGATTTAAATCATGAATCATTAATTGAATCATGAATCATGAATCATAAATTGAATCATGACTCATGAATCGAATTATGAATGAATAATCATAAATCATGAATCATGAATTGAATCATTAATTATATATCGAATCATGAATCATGAATCATGAATTGAATCATGATTTATGAATCATGAATCGAATCTTGAATCATGAATCAAGAATCATGAATCAAATCATGAATCATGAATTGAATCATGAATCATGAATCATGAATTGAATCATGAATTATGAATTATGAATTATGAATTGAATCATGAATCATGAATAATGAATTGAATCATGAATCATGAATCGAATCATGAATCATGAATTGAATCATGAATTGAATCATGAATCATAATTTGAATCATGAATTCAATCATAAATTGAATCATAAATCATGAATTGAATCATGTATCATGAAATATGAATCATGAATTGAATAATGAATTATGAATCATGAATTGAATCATGAGTCATGAATCATGAATTGAATAATGAATTGAATCATGAATCATGAATCATGAATTAAATCATGAATCATGAATCATGAAACATAAATCAAATCATGAATCATGAATTCAATAATAATGAATTGAATCATGAATCATGAATCATGAATTGATTCATGAATCAAGAATCATGAATCATGAATTGAATCATGAATCATGAATCGAATCATGAATCATGAATTGAAGCATGAATCATGAATTGAATCATGAATCATGAATCATGAATTGAATCATTAATCATGAATCATTAATCATGAATTGAATCATGAATCATGAATTGAATCTTATATCATGAATCATGAATTGAATCTTGAATCATGATTTATGAATCATGAATCATGAATCATGAATCGAATCATGAATAATGAATCATGAATCATGAATCATGAATTGAATAATGAATCAAGAATCATGAATCATGAATCAAGAATCATGAACTGAATCATGAATCATGAATCATGAATCATGAATCGAATCATGAATAAGGAATCATGAATCATGAATCATGAATTGAATCATGAATCATGAATCATGAATCAAGAATCATGAATTGAATCATGAATCATGAATCAAGAATCATGAATCAAATCATGAATTATGAATCATGAACTGAATCATGAATCGAATCATGAATCATAAATTGAATCTTGAATCATGAAGCAAGAATCATGAATTGAATCATGAATCATGAATTGAATCATGAATCATGAATCGAATCATAAATAAAGAATCATGAATCATGAATCATGAACTGAATCATGAATCATGAATTGAATCATAAATCATGAATTGAATCATTAATCATGAATCGAATCATGAATCATGAATTGAATCATGATTTATGAATCATGAATCGAATCTTGAATCATGAATCAAGAATAATGAATCAAATCATGAATCATGAATTGAATTATGAATCATGAATCATGAATTGAATCATGAATAATGAATTATGAATTGAATCATGAATCATGAATAATGAATTGAATCATGAAACATGAATTAAGAATCATGAATCGAATCATGAATCATGAATTGAATCATGAATCATGAATCGATTCATGAATCATGAATTGAATCATGAATCATGAATTGAATCATGAATTGAATCATTAATTATGAATTCAGTCATGAATTGAATCATAAATCATGAATTGAATCATGAATCATGAATTCAATCATGAATCATGAATTATGAATCATGAATTGAATAATGAATTATGAATCATGATTTAAATCATGAATCATGAATCGTAAAACATAAATTTAATCATGAATCATGAATCATGAATTGAATAACAATGAATTGAATCATGAATCATGAATTGAATCATGAATCTAGAATCATGAATCATGAATTGAATCATGAATCATGAATCCAATCATGAATCATGAATTGAATCATGAATCATGAATCATGAATTGAATCATGAATCAAGAATTATGAATCATGAATTGAATCATGAATCATGAATCATGAATCGAATCATGACTCATGAATTGAATCATGAATCATGTATCATTAATTGAATCATTAATCATGAATCATGAATTGAATCATGAATCATGAATTAAATCATGAATCATGAATCATGAATCGAATCATGAATCATGAATCGAATCATGAATAAATAATCACGAATCATGAATCATGAATTTAATCATTAATTATGAATCGAATCATGAATCATGAATCATGAATTGAATCATGATTTATGAATCATGAATCGAATCTTGAATCATGAATCAAGAATCATGAATCAAATCATGAATCATGAATTGAATCATGAATCATGAATTGAATCATGAATTATGAATTATGAATTATGAATTGAATCATGAATCATGAATAATGAATTGAATCATGAAACATGAATTGAATCATGAATCATGAATCATGAATTGAATCATGAATCATGAATCAAATCATGAATCATGAATTGAATCATGAACTGAATCATGAATCAAATCATGAATTGAATCATAAATTGAATCATAAATCATGAATTGAATCATGTATCATGAAATATGAATCATGAATTGAATCATGAATTATGAATCATGAATTGAATCATGAGTCATGAATCATGAATTGAATAATCAATTGAATCATGAATCATGAATCATGAATTAAATCATGAATCATGAATCATGAAACATAAATTAAATCATGAATCATGAATTCAATAATAATGAATTGAATCATGAATCATGAATCATGAATTGAATCATGAATCAAGAATCATGAATCATGAATTGAATCATGAATCATGAATTGAATCATGAATCATGAATTAACACATGAATCATGAATTATGAATCGAATCATGAATCAAGAATCATGAATCAAATAAAGAATCATGAATTGAATCATGAATCATGAATCATGAATTGAATCATGAATCATGAATCATGAATCAAGAATCATGAATTGAATCATGAATCATGAATTGAATCTTGAATCATGAATCAAGAATCAGGAATTGAATCATGAATCATGAATCGAATCATGAATCATGAATCGAATCTTGAATTATGAATCATGAATCAAGAATCATGAATCGAATCATGAATCATGAATTGAATCTTGAATCATGAATCAATAATCATGAATTGAATCATGAATCATGAATCATGAATTGAATCATGAATCATTAATTGAATCATTAATCATGAATCGAATCATGAATCATGAATTGAATCATGATTTATGAATCATGAAACGAATCTTGAATCATGAATCAAGAATCATGAATCAAATCATGAATCATGAATTGAATTATGAATCATGAATCATGAATTGAATCATGAATAATGAATTATGAATTATGAATTGAATCATGAATCATGAATAATGAATTGAATCATGAAACATGAATTAAGAATCATGAATCGAATCATGAATCATTAATCATGAATTGAATCATGAATCATGAATCGAATCATGAATCATGAATTGAATCATGAATCATGAATCATGAATTGAATCATGAATTGAATCATGAATCATGAATCAAATCATGAATTGAATCATGAATCATGAATTGAATCATGAATCATGAATCATGAATTGAATCATGAATCGAATCATGAATTGAGTCATGAATCATGATTTAAATCATGAATCATTAATTAAATCATGAATCATGAATCATACATTGAATCATGAATCATGAATCATGAATTGAATCATGAATCATGAATTATGAATCATGAATTGAATCATGAATCATGAATTGAATAATGAATCATGAATCATGAATTGAATCATGAATAATGAATCATGAATTGAATCATGAACCATGAATCATAAATTGAATCATGAATCATGAATCAAATCATGAATCATGAATTGAATTATGAATAATGAATCATGAATTGAATCATGAATTGAATCATGAATCATGAATTAAATCATGAATCATGAATCAAGAATTGAATCATGAATCATGAATTGAATCATGAATTGAATCATGAATCATGAATTGAATCATGAATTAAATCATGAATTGAATCATGAATCATGAATTGAATCATGAATCATGAATTGAATCATGAATCATGAAATGAATTATGAATCATGAATTGAATCATGATTCATGAATCATGAATCATGAATCGAATCATAAATCATGAATTGAATCATAAATCATGAATCATGAAGTGAATTTCTGAATTGAATCATGAATCATGAATCATTAAATGAATCTTGAATTGAATCATGAATCATGAAGTGAATTTCTGAATTGAATCATGAATCATGAATCATGAATTGAATCATAAATCATGAATCATGAATTGAATCATGAATCATGAATTGAATTTCCGAATTAAATCATGAATCCTGAATCATGAATTGAATCATGAATTGAATCATGAATTGAATCATGAATTGAATCATGAATCATGAATTGAATCATGATTCATGGATCATGAAATGAATTATGAATCATGAATTGAATCATGAATCATGAATTGAATCATGAATCATGTATCGAATCATGAATCATGAATTGAATCATGAATCATGAATTGAATCATGAATCATAATTCAAGAATTCAATCATGAATCCTGAATTGAATCATGATTTGAATCATGAATCATGAATTGAATAATGAATCAAGAACCATGAATTGAATCATGAATGATGAATCATGAATTGAATCATGAATTTATTCATGAACCATAAATTGAATCATGATTTGAATCATGAATCATGAATTGAATTAAATATTGAATCATGAATTATGAATTGAATCATGAATCATGAATTGAATCATGAATCATGAATCATGAATTTAATCATGAATCATGAATTATAAATCATAAATCATGAATCATGAACCATGAATTGAATCATGAATCATAAATCATGAATTGAATCATGAATCATGAATCATGAATTGAATCATGAAGCATTAATCATGAATCATGAATTAAATCATGAATCATGAATCATGAGTCATGAATTGAATCATGAATCAAAAATCATGAATTGAATCATGAATCATGAATCATGAATTGAATCATGAATCATGAATTGAATAATAAATCATGAATCATGAAATAAATCATGAATGATGAATCATGAATTGAATAATGAATAATGAATTGAAACATGAATTGAATCATGAATCGTAAATTGATTCTAGAATCATGAATCAGGAATCAGGAATCAGGAATCATGAATTGAATCATGAATCATGAATTGAATTATGAGTCATGAATCATGAATTGAATCATGAATCATGAAATGAATCATGAATCATGAATTGAATCATGAATCATGAATCGAATAATGAATCATGAATCATGAATCATGAATTAAATTCCTGCATTGAATCATAAATCATGAATCATGAATTGAATCATGAATCACGAATTGAATCATGAATTGAATCATGAATCATGAATTGAATAATGAATTGAATGATGAATCATGAATCATGAATTGAATCATGAATCATTAATCATGAATTGAATCATGAATCATGAATTGAATCATGAATCATGAATCGAATCATGAATCATGAATTGAATCATGAATCATGAATCATTAATTGAATCATGAATCATGAATCAAGAATTGACTCATGAATCATGAATTGAATCATGAATCATGAATTGAATCATGAATCATGAATTGAATCATGAATCATGAATTGAATCATGAATCATTAATCATGAATTGAATCATGAATCATGAATTGAATCATGAATTGAATCATGAATCGAATAATGAATTATGAATCATGAATTGAATCATGAATTGAATGATGAATTGAATCATGAATCATGAATTGAATCATGAATTGAATCATGAATCATGAATTGAATCATGAATCATGAATTGAATCATGAATCATGAATCATGAATTGAATCATGAATCATGAATCATGAATTGAATCATGAACCACGAATTGAATCATGAATCATGAATCATGAATTGAATCATGAATCATGATTCATAAATCGAATCATGAATCATGAATTGAATCATGAATCGAATCATGAATTGATTCATAATTCATGATTTAAATCATGAATCATGAATTGAATCATGAATTGAATCATGAATCATGATTCAATAAATCGAATCATGATTTAAATCATGAATTGAATCATGAATTGAGTCATGAATCATGATTTAAATCATGAATCATTAATTGAATCATGAATCATGAATCATATATTGAATCATGAATCATGAATCATGAATTGAATCATGTGTCATGAATTATGAATCATGAATTGAATCATGAATCATGAATTGAATCATGAATCATGAATCATGAATCATGAATTGAATCATGAATCATGAATCATGAATTGAATCATGAATCAAGAATTATAAATAGAATCATGAATCATGAATCATGAATCAAATCATGAATCATGAATTGAATTATGAATAATGAATCATGAATTGAATCATGAATTGAATCATGAATCATGAATCATAAATCATGAATTAAATGATGAATTGAATCATGAATCATGAATTTAATCATGAATAATGAATCATGAATCATGAACTATGAATTGAATCATGAATCATAAATTGAATCATGAATCATGAATCGAATCATGAATAATGAATCATGAATCATGAATTGAATCATGAATCATGAATCATGAATCGAATCATGAATCATGAATCAAGAATCATGAATCGAATCATGAATCATAAATTGAATCTTGAATCATGAATCAAGAATCATGAATTGAATCATGAATCATGAATCATGAATCGAATCATGAATCATGAATCGAATGATGAATAATGACACATGAATCATGAATTGAATCATGCATCATAAATCATTAATCAAATCATAAATCATAAATCAAGAATCATGAATCAAATCATGAATCATGAATTGAATCATGAATCATGAATCATGAATTGAATCATGAATCATGAATTGAATCATGAATCATGAATCAAGAATAATAAATTGAATCATGAATCATGAATAATGAATCAAATCATGAATCATGAATCGAATCATGAATAAAGAATCATGAATCATGAATCATGAATTGAATCATTCATCATGAATCGAATCATGAATCATGAATTGAAACATGATTTATGAATCATGAATCGAATCTTGAATCATGAATTAAGAATCATGAATCAAATCATGAATCATGAATTGAATCTTGATTCATGAATCATGAATTGAATCATGAATTATGAATTATGAATTATGAATTGAATCATGAATCTTGAATAATGAATTGAATCATGAAACATGAATTAAGAATCATGAATTGAATCATGAATCATGAATTGAATCATGAATCATAGATCATGAATTGAATCATGAATCATGAATCGAATCATGAATCGAATCATGAATTGAATCATGAATCATGAATCATGAATTGAATCATGAATCATGAATCATGAATCGAATCATGAATCATGAATTGAATCATGAATCATGAATCATGAATTGAATCATTAATCATGAATCATGAATTGAATCATGAATCATGAATCATGAATTGAATCATGAATCATGAATCATGAATTAAATCATGAATCATGAATCGTGAATCAAATCATGAATCATGAATTGAATCATGAATTGAATCATAAATCATGAATAGAATGATGAATAATGAATTGAATCATGAATCATGAATTGAATCATGAATCATGAATTGAATCAGGAATCGATTCTTGAATTGAATCATGAATCATGAATCAAATCATGAATCATGAATTGAATTATGAATAATGAATCATGAATTGAATCATGAATTGAATCATGAATCATGAATCATGAATCATGAATTGAATCATGAATTGAATCATGAATCATGAATCATAAATCATGAATTAAATCATGAATTGAATCATGAATCATGAATTGAATCATGAATAATGAATCATGAATCATGAATTATGAATTGAATCATGAATCATGAATTGAATCATGAATCATGAATTGAATCATGAATAATGAATCATGAATCATGAATTGAATCATGAATCATGAATCATGAATCGAATCATGAATCATGAATCAAGAATCATGAATCAAATCATGAATCATAAATTGAATCTTGAATCATGAATCAAGAATCAGGAATTGAATCATGAATCATGAATCATGAATTGAATCATGAATCATGAATCGAATGATGAATAATGAATCATGAATCATGAATTGAATCATGCATCATAAATCATTAATCAAATCATGAATCATAAATCAAGAAATATGAATCAAATCATGAATCATGAATTGAATCATGAATCATGAATCATGAATTAAATCATGAATCATGAATCGTGAATCAAATCATCAATCATGAATTGAATCATGAATTGAATCATAAATCATGAATAGAATGATGAATAATGAATTGAATCATGAATCATGAATTGAATCATGAATCATGAATTGAATCAGGAATCGAATCTTGAATTGAATCATGAATCATGAATTGAATCAGGAATCGAATCATGAATTGAATCGTGAATCATGAATTGAATCATGAATCATAAATCGAATCATGAATCATGAATTGAATAATGAATCGAATAATGAATTGATTCATAATTCATGATTTAAATCATGAATCATTAATTGAATCATGAATTGAATCATGAATCATGAATCGAATCATGAATCATGAATTGAATCATGAATCATGAATTGAATCATGAATCATAATTCAAGAATTGAATCATGAATCCTGAATTGAATCATGAATTGAATCATGAATCATGAATTGAATCATAATTCATGAATCATGATTTAGGAATCATGATTTGAATCATGAATCATGAATTGAATAATGAATCAAGAACCATGAATTGAATCATGAATGATGAATCATGAATTGAATCATGAATCATGAATTGATTCATGAACCATAAATTGAATCATGATTTGAATCATGAATCATGAATTGAATTAAATATTGAATCATGAATCATGAATTGAATCATGAATCATGAATTGAATCATGAATCATGAATCATGAATTGATTCATGAACCATAAATTGAATCATGAATCATGAATCATGAACAATGAATTGAATCATGAATCATAAATCATGCATTGAATCATGAATCATGAATCATGAATTGAATCATGAAGCATTAATCATGAATCATGAATTAAATCATGAATCATGAATCATGAGTCATGAATTGAATCATGAATCAAAAATCATGAATCATGAATCATGAGTCATGAATTGAATCATGAATCAAAAATCATGAATTGAATCATGAATCATGAATCATGAATTGAATCATGAATCATGAATTGAAACATGAATTGAATCATGAATCATAAATTGATTCTTGAATCATGAATCATGAATCAGGAATCAGGAATCATGAATTGAATCATGAATCATGAATTGAATTATGGATCATGAATCATGAAATAAATCATGAATGATGAATCATGAATTGAATAATGAATAATGAATTGAAACAGGAATAGAATCATGAATCGTAAATTGATTCTTGAATCATGAATCATGAATCAGGAATCAGGAATCATAAATTGAATCATGAATCATGAATTGAATTATGAATCATGAATCATGAATTGAATCATGAATCATGAAATGAATCATGAATCATGAATTGAATCATGAATCATGAATTGAATAATGAATCATGAATCATGAATCATGAATTAAATTCCTGCATTGAATCATAAATCATGAATCATGAATTGAATCATGAATCATGAATTGAATCATGATCTGAATCATGAATCATGAATTGAATAATGAATTGAATCATGAATCATTAATCATGAATTGAATCATGAATCATTAATCATGAATTGAATCATGAATCATGAATTGAATCATGAATCATGAATCGAATCATGAATCATGAATTGAATCATGAATCATGAATCATTAATTGAATCATGAATCATGAATCAAGAATTGACTCATGAATCATGAATTGAATCATGAATAATGAATTGAATCATGAATCATTAATCATGAATTGAATCATGAATCATGAATCATGAATCATGAATCATGAAATAAATCATGAATTATGAATTGAATCATGAATCATTAATTGAATCATGAATTGAATCATGAATCATGAATTGAATCATGAATTGAATCATGAATCATGAATTGAATCATGAATCAAGAATTGAATCATGAATCATGAATCATGAATTGAATCATGAATCATGAATCATGAATTAAATCATGAACCATGAATTGAATCATGAATCATGAATCATGAATTGAATCATGAATCATGATTCATAAATCGAATCATGAATCATGAATTGAATCATGAATCGAATCATGAATTGAGTCATGAATCATGATTTAAATCATGAATCATTAATTGAATCATGAATCATGAATCATATATTGAATCATGAATCATGAATCATGAATTGAATCATGTGTCATGAATTATGAATCATGAATTGAATCATGAATCATGAATTGAATCATGATTTATGAATCATGAATCATGAATTGAATCATGAATCATGAATCATGAATTGAATCATGAATCAAGAATTATAAATAGAATCTTGAATCATGAATCATGAATCAAATCATGAATCATGAATTGAATTATGAATAATGAATCATGAATTGAATCATGAATTGAATCATGAATCATGAATCATGAATCATGAATTGAATCATGAATTGAATCATGAATCATGAATCATAAATCATGAATTAAATCATGAATTGAATCATGAATCATGAATTTATTCATGAATAATGAATCATGAATCATGAATTGAATCATGAATCATGAATTGAATCATGAATCATGAATCGAATCATGAATAATGAATCATGAATCATGAATTGAATCATGAATCATGAATCATGAATCGAATCATGAATCATGAATCAAGAATCATGAATCGAATCATGAATCATAAATTGAATCTTGAATCATGAATCAAGAATCATGAATTGAATCATGAGTCATGAATCATGAATCGAATCATGAATCATGAATCGAATCATGAATAATGAATCATGAATCATGAATTGAATCATGCATCATAAATCATTAATCAAATCATGAATCATAAATCAAGAATCATGAATCAAATCATGAATCATGAATTGAATCATGAATCATGAATCATGAATTGAATCATGAATCATGAATTGAATCATGAATCATGACTCAAGAATCATGAATCAAATCATGAATCATGAATTGAATCTTGAATCATGAATCAAGAATAATAAATTGAATCATGAATCATGAATCATGAATCAAATCATGAATCATGAATCGAATCATGAATAAAGAATCATGAATCATGAATCATGAATTGAATCATTCATCATGAATCGAATCATGAATCATGAATTAAAACATGATTTATGAATCATGAATCGACTCTTGAATCATGAATCAAGAATCATGAATCAAATCATGAATCATGAATTGAATCTTGATTCATGAATCATGAATTGAATCATGAATTATGAATTATGAATTATGAATTGAATCATGAATCTTGAATAATGAATTGAATCATGAAACATGAATTAAGAATCATGAATTGAATCTTGATTCATGAATCATGAATTGAATCATGAATTATGAATTATGAATTATGAATTTAATCATGAATCTTGAATAATGAATTGAATCATGAAACATGAATTAAGAATCATGAATTGAATCATGAATCATGAATTGAATCATGAATCATAAATCATGAATTGAATCATGAATCATGAATCATGAATCGAATCATGAATCGAATCATGAATTGAATCATGAATCATGAATCATGAATTGAATCATGAATCATGAATCATGAATCGAATCATGAATCATGAATTGAATCATGAATCATGAATCATGAATTGAATCATTAATCATGAATCATGAATTGAATCATGAATCATGAATCATGAATCATGAATTGAATCATGAATCATGAATTAAATCATGAATCATGAATCGTGAATCAAATCATGAATCATGAATTGAATCATGAATTGAATCATAAATCATAAATAGAATGATGAATAATGAATTGAATCATGAATCATGAATTGAATCATGAATCAAATTAGGAATCGAATCTTGAATTGAATCATGAATCATGAATCAAATCATGAATCATGAATTGAATTATGAATAATGAATCATGAATTGAATCATGAATTGAATCATGAATCATGAATCATGAATCATGAATTGAATCATGAATTGAATCATGAATCATGAATCATAAATCATGAATTAAATCATGAATTGAATCATGAATCATGAATTGAATCATGAATAATGAATCATGAATCATGAATTATGAATTGAATCATGAATCATGAATTGAATCATGAATCATGAATCGAATCATGAATAATGAATCAAGAATCATGAATTGAATCATGAATCATGAATCATGAATTGAATCATGAATCATGAATCGAATGATGAATAATGAATCATGAATCATGAATTGAATCATGCATCATAAATCATTAATCAAATCATGAATCATAAATCAAGAATCATGAATCAAATCATGAATCATGAATTAAATCATGAATCATGAATCATGAATTGAATCATGAATCATGAATTGAATCATGAATCATGAATCAAGAATCATGAATCATGAATTGAATCATGAATCATGAATCATGAATAATGAATCATGAATTGAATCATGAATCATGAATCATGAATCGAATCATGAATCATGAATCAAGAATCATGAATCGAATCATGAATCATAAATTGAATCTTGAATCATGAATCAAGAATCAAGAATTGAATCATGAATCATGAATCATGAATCGAATCATGAATCATGAATCGAATGATGAATAATGAATCATGAATCATGAATTGAATCATGAATCATGAATCAAGAATCATGAATCAAATCATGAATCATGAATTGAATCATGAATCATGAATCATGAATTGAATCATGAATCATGAATTGAATCATGAATCATGAATCAAGAATCATGAATCAAATCATGAATCATGAATTGAATCTTGAATCATGAATCAAGAATAATAAATTGAATCATGAATCATGAATCATGAATCAAATCATGAATCATAAATCAAGAATCATGAATCAAATCATGAATCATGAATTGAATCATGAATCATGAATCATGAATTGAATCATGAATCATGAATTGAATCATGAATCATGAATCAAGAATCATGAATCAAATCATGAATCATGAATTGAATCTTGAATCATGAATCAAGAATAATAAATTGAATCATGAATCATGAATCATGAATCAAATCATGAATCATGAATCAAGAATCATGAATCAAATCATGAATCATGAATTGAATCATGAATCATGAATCATGAATTGAATCATGAATCATGAATTGAATCATGAATCATGAATCAAGAATCATGAATCAAATCATGAATCATGAATTGAATCTTGAATCATGAATCAAGAATAATAAATTGAATCATGAATCATGAAACATGAATCAAATCATGAATCATGAATCGAATCATGAATAAAGAATCATGAATCATGAATCATGAATTGAATCATTCATCATGAATCGAATCATGAATCATGAATTGAAACATGATTTATGAATCATGAATCGAATCTTGAATCATGAATCAAGAATCATGAATCAAATCATGAATCATGAATTGAATCATTCATCATGAATCGAATCATGAATCATGAATTGAAACATGATTTATGAATCATGAATCGAATCTTGAATCATGAATCAAGAATCATGAATCAAATCATGAATCATGAATTGAATCTTGATTCATGAATCATGAATTGAATCATGAATTATGAATTAAGAATCATGAATTGAATCATGAATCATGAATTGAATCATGAATCTAAAATCATGAATTGAATCATGAATCATGAATCATGAATCGAATCATGAATCGAATCATGAATTGAATCATGAATCAAATCATGAATCAAGAATAATAAATTGAATCATGAATCATGAATCAAATCATGAATCATGAATCAAGAATCATGAATCAAATCATGAATCATGAATTGAATCATGAATCATGAATCATGAATTGAATCATGAATCATGAATTGAATCATGAATCATGAATCAAGAATCATGAATCAAATCATGAATCATGAATTGAATCTTGAATCATGAATCAAGAATAATAAATTGAATCATGAATCATGAATCATGAATCAAATCATGAATCATGAATCGAATCATGAATAAAGAATCATGAATCATGAATCATGAATTGAATCATTCATCATGAATCGAATCATGAATCATGAATTGAAACATGATTTATGAATCATGAATCGAATCTTGAATCATGAATCAAGAATCATGAATCAAATCATGAATCATGAATTGAATCATTCATCATGAATCGAATCATGAATCATGAATTGAAACATGATTTATGAATCATGAATCGAATCTTGAATCATGAATCAAGAATCATGAATCAAATCATGAATCATGAATTGAATCTTGATTCATGAATCATGAATTGAATCATGAATTATGAATTAAGAATCATGAATTGAATCATGAATCATGAATTGAATCATGAATCATGAATCATGAATCGAATCATGAATCGAATCATGAATTGAATCATGAATCATGAATCATGAATTGAATCATGAATCATGAATCATGAATCGAATCATGAATCATGAATTGAATCATGAATCATGAATTGAATCATTAATCATGATACATGAATCATGAATTGAATCATGAATCATGAATCATGAATCATGAATTGAATCATGAATCATGAATTAAATCATGAATCATGAATCGTGAATCAAATCATGAATCATGAATTGAATCATGAATTGAATCATAAATCATGAATAGAATGATGAATAATGAATTGAATCATGAATCATGAATTGAATCATGAATCATGAATTGAATCAGGAATCGAATCTTGAATTGAATCATGAATCATGAATTGAATCAGGAATCGAATCATGAATTGAATCATGAATCATGAATCATGAATTGAATCATGAATCATGATTCATAAATCGAATCATGAATCATGAATTGAATAATGAATCGAATAATGAATTGATTCATAATTCATGATTTAAATCATGAATCATTAATTGAATCATGAATTGAATCATTAATCATGAATCGAATCATGAATCATGAATTGAATCATGAATCATGAATTGAATCATAATTCACGAATCATGATTTAGGAATCATGATTTGAATCATGAATCATGAATTGAATAATGAATCAAGAACCATGAATTGAATCATGAATGATGAATCATGAATTGAATCATGAATCATGAATTGATTCATGAACCATAAATTGAATCATGATTTGAATCATGAATCATGAATTGAATTAAATATTGAATCATGAATCATGAATTGAATCATGAATCATGAATTGAATCATGAATCATGAATCATGTATTGATTCATGAACCATAAATTGAATCATGAATCATGAATCATGAACCATGAATTGAATCATGAATCATAAATCATGAATTGAATCATGAATCATGAATCATGAATTGAATCATGAAGCATTAATCATGAATCATGAATTAAATCATGAATCATGAATCATGAGTCATGAATTGAATCATGAATCAAAAATCATGAATTGAATCATGAATCATGAATCATGAATTGAATCATGAATCATGAATTGAAACATGAATTGAATCATGAATCGTAAATTGATTCTTGAATCATGAATCATGAATCAGGAATCATGAATTGAATCATGAATCATGAATTGAATTATGAATCATGAATCATGAAATAAATCATGAATGATGAATCATGAATTGAATAATGAATAATGAATTGAAACATGAATTGAATCATGAATCGTAAATTGATTCTTGAATCATGAATCATGAATCAGGAATCAGGAATCATGAATTGAATCATGAATCATGAATTGAATTATGAATCATGAATCATGAATTGAATCATGAATCATGAAATGAATCATGAATCATGAATTGAATCATGAATCATGAATCAAATAATGAATCATGAATGATGAATCATAATTTAAATTCCTGCATTGAATCATAAATCATGAATCATGAATTGAATCATGAATCATGAATTGAATCATGAATTGAATCATGAATCATGAATTGAATAATGAATTGAATCATGAATCATGAATCATGAATTGAATCATGAATCATTAATCATGAATTGAATCATGAATTGAATCATGAATCATGAATCGAATCATGAATCATGAATTGAATCATGAATCATGAATCATTAATTGAATCATGAATCATGAATCAAGAATTGACTCATGAATCATGAATTGAATCATGAATAATAAATTGAATCATGAATCATTAATCATGAATTGAATCATGAATCATGAATTGAATCATGCATCATAAATCATTAATCAAATCATGAATCATAAATCAAGAATCATGAATCAAATCATGAATCATGAATTGAATCATGAATCATGAATCATGAATTGAATCATGAATCATGAATTGAATCATGAATCATGAATCAAGAATCATGAATCAAATCATGAATCATGAATTGAATCTTGAATCATGAATCAAGAATAATAAATTGAATCATGAATCATGAATCATGAATCAAATCATGAATCATGAATCGAATCATGAATAAAGAATCATGAATCATGAATCATGAATTGAATCATTCATCATGAATCGAATCTTGAATCATGAATCAAGAATCATGTATCAAATCATGAATCATGAATTGAATCTTGATTCATGAATCATGAATTGAATCATGAATTATGAATTATGAATTGAATCATCAATCTTGAATAATGAATTGAATCATGAAACATGAATTAAGAATCATGAATTGAATCATGAATCATGAATTGAATCATGAATCATAAATCATGAATTGAATCATGAATCATGAATCATGAATCGAATCATGAATCGAATCATGAATTGAATCATGAATCATGAATCATGAATTGAATCATGAATCATGAATCATGAATCATGAATTGAATCATGAATCATGAATCATGAATTGAATCATTAATCATGAATCATGAATCATGAATTGAATCATGAATCATGAATCATGAATCATGAATCATGAATTGAATCATGAATCATGAATTAAATCATGAATCATGAATCGTGAATCAAATCATGAATCATGACCTGAATCATGAATTGAATCATAAATCATGAATAGAATGATGAATAATGAATTGAATCATGAATCATGAATTGAATCATGAATCATGAATTGAATCAGGAATCGAATCTTGAATTGAATCATGAATCATGAATTGAATCAGGAATCGAATCATGAATTGAATCGTGAATCATGAATTGAACCATGAATCATGAATCATGAATTGAATCATGAATCATGATTCATAAATCAAATCATGAATCATGAATTGAATAATGAATCGAATAATGAATTGATTCATAATTCATGATTTAAATCATGAATCATTAATTGAATCATGAATTGAATCATGAATCATGATTCATAAATCGAATCATGAATCATGAATTCAATCATTAATTGAGTCATGAATCATGATTTAAATCATGAATCATTAATTGAATCATGAATCATGAATCATGAATCATGAATCATGAATTGAATCATGAATCATGAATTATGAATCATGAATTGAATCATGAATCAAGAATTGAATCATGAATCATGAATTGAATCATGAATCATGAATCATGAATTGAATCATGAATCATGAATCATGAATTGAATCATGAATCGACTCATGAATTATGAATTGAATCATGAATCATGAATTGAATCATGAATTGAATCATGAATCATGAATCATAAATCATGAATTAAATCATGAATTGAATCATGAATCATGAATTGAATCATGAATCATGAATCATGAATAGAATCATGAATTATGAATTGAATCATGAATCATGAATTGAATCATGAATCATGAATCGAATCATGAATAATGAATCATGAATCATGAATCGAATCATGAATCATGAATCAAGAATCATGAATCAAATCTTGAACCATGAATCGAATTATGAATCATGAATCGAATCATGAGTCATGAATCGAATCATGAATAATGAATCATGAATCATGAATCATGAATTGAATCATGAATCATGAATCATGAATCGAATCATGAATCATGAATCAAGAATCATGAATCGAATCATGAATCATGAATTGAATCATGAATCATGAATCAAGAATCATGAATTGAATCATGAATCGAATCATGAATCATGAATCATGAATCATGAATTGAATCATGAATCATGAAATGAATCATGAATCATGAATTGAATCATGAATCATGAATCAAATAATGAATCATGAATGATGAATCATAATTTAAATTCCTGCATTGAATCATAAATCATGAATCATGAATTGAATCATGAATCATGAATTGAATCATGAATTGAATCATGAATCATGAATTGAATAATGAATTGAATCATGAATCATGAATCATGAATTGAATCATGAATCATTAATCATGAATTGAATCATGAATTGAATCATGAATCATGAATCGAATCATGAATCATGAATTGAATCATGAATCATGAATCATTAATTGAATCATGAATCATGAATCAAGAATTGACTCATGAATCATGAATTGAATCATGAATAATAAATTGAATCATGAATCATTAATCATGAATTGAATCATGAATCATGAATTGAATCATGCATCATAAATCATTAATCAAATCATGAATCATAAATCAAGAATCATGAATCAAATCATGAATCATGAATTGAATCATGAATCATGAATCATGAATTGAATCATGAATCATGAATTGAATCATGAATCATGAATCAAGAATCATGAATCAAATCATGAATCATGAATTGAATCTTGAATCATGAATCAAGAATAATAAATTGAATCATGAATCATGAATCATGAATCAAATCATGAATCATGAATCGAATCATGAATAAAGAATCATGAATCATGAATCATGAATTGAATCATTCATCATGAATCGAATCTTGAATCATGAATCAAGAATCATGTATCAAATCATGAATCATGAATTGAATCTTGATTCATGAATCATGAATTGAATCATGAATTATGAATTATGAATTGAATCATCAATCTTGAATAATGAATTGAATCATGAAACATGAATTAAGAATCATGAATTGAATCATGAATCATGAATTGAATCATGAATCATAAATCATGAATTGAATCATGAATCATGAATCATGAATCGAATCATGAATCGAATCATGAATTGAATCATGAATCATGAATCATGAATTGAATCATGAATCATGAATCATGAATCATGAATTGAATCATGAATCATGAATCATGAATTGAATCATTAATCATGAATCATGAATCATGAATTGAATCATGAATCATGAATCATGAATCATGAATCATGAATTGAATCATGAATCATGAATTAAATCATGAATCATGAATCGTGAATCAAATCATGAATCATGACCTGAATCATGAATTGAATCATAAATCATGAATAGAATGATGAATAATGAATTGAATCATGAATCATGAATTGAATCATGAATCATGAATTGAATCAGGAATCGAATCTTGAATTGAATCATGAATCATGAATTGAATCAGGAATCGAATCATGAATTGAATCGTGAATCATGAATTGAATCATGAATCATGAATCATGAATTGAATCATGAATCATGATTCATAAATCAAATCATGAATCATGAATTGAATAATGAATCGAATAATGAATTGATTCATAATTCATGATTTAAATCATGAATCATTAATTGAATCATGAATTGAATCATGAATCATGATTCATAAATCGAATCATGAATCATGAATTCAATCATTAATTGAGTCATGAATCATGATTTAAATCATGAATCATTAATTGAATCATGAATCATGAATCATGAATCATGAATTGAATCATGAATCATGAATTATGAATCATGAATTGAATCATGAATCAAGAATTGAATCATGAATCATGAATTGAATCATGAATCATGAATCATGAATTGAATCATGAATCATGAATCATGAATTGAATCATGAATCGACTCATGAATTATGAATTGAATCATGAATCATGAATTGAATCATGAATTGAATCATGAATTATGAATTGAATCATGAATTAAATCATGAATTGAATCATGAATCATGAATTGAATCATGAATCATGAATCATGAATAGAATCATGAATTATGAATTGAATCATGAATCATGAATTGAATCATGAATCATGAATCGAATCATGAATAATGAATCATGAATCATGAATCGAATCATGAATCATGAATCAAGAATCATGAATCAAATCTTGAACCATGAATCGAATTATGAATCATGAATCGAATCATGAGTCATGAATCGAATCATGAATAATGAATCATGAATCATGAATCATGAATTGAATCATGAATCATGAATCATGAATCGAATCATGAATCATGAATCAAGAATCATGAATCGAATCATGAATCATGAATTGAATCATGAATCAAGAATCATGAATTGAATCATGAATCGAATCATGAATCATGAATCATGAATCATGAATTGAATCATGAATCATGAATCATGAATTGAATCACAATTCATGAATCATGAAACATGAATTGAATCATGAATTGAATCATGAATCATGAATCATGAATCAAGAATCATGAATTGAATCATGAATCATGAATCATGAATCATGAATTAAATCATGAATTGAATCATGAATCATGAATTGAATCATGAATCATGAATCGACTCATGAATTATGAATTGAATCATGAATCATGAATCGACTCATGAATTATCAATTGAATCATGAATCATGAATTGAATCATGAATCATGAATCGAATCATGAATAATGAATCATGAATCATGAATCATGAATTGAATCATGAATCATGAATCGTGAATCGAATCATGAATCATGAATCAAGAATCATGAATCGAATCATGAATCATGAATTGAATCATGAATTGAATCATGAATCATGAATCATAAATCATGAATTAAATCATGAATAGAATCATGAATCATGAATTGAATCATGAATCATGAATCATGAATCGACTCATGAATTATGAATTGAATCATGAATCATGAATTGAATCATGAATCGAATCATGAATAATGAATCATGAATCATGAATCATGAATTGAATCATGAATCATGAATTGAATCTTGAATCATGAATCGAATCATGAATCATGAAATGAATTATGAATCATGAATCGAATCATGAGTCATGAATCGAATCATGAATCATAAATCATGAATCATGAATTTAATCTTGAATCATGAATCATGAATCGAATCATGAATCATGAATCAAGAATCATGAATCGAATCATGAATCATGAACTGAATCATGAATCATGAATCAAGAATCATGAATTGAATCATGAATCGAATCATGAATCATGAATCATGAATTGAATCATGAATCATGAATCATGAATTGAATCATAATTCATGAATCATGAAACATGAATTGAATCATGAATCATGATCAATCATAAATCAAATCATGAATCATGAATTGAATCATGAATCATGAATCTTGAATCATGAATCATGAATTGAATCATGAATCATGAATTGAATCATGAATCATGAATCATGAATCAAGAATCATGAATTGAATCATGAATCATGAATCATAAATCATAAATTAAATCATGAATTGAATCATGAATCATGAATTGAATCATGAATCATGAATCGACTCATGAATTATGAATTGAATCATGAATTAAATCATGAATCATAAATCATTAATCAAATCATGAATCATAAATCAAGAATCATGAATCAAATCATGAATCATGAATTGAATCATGAATCATGAATCATGAATTGAATCATGAATCATGAATTGAATCATGAATCATGAATCAAGAATCATGAATCAAATCATGAATCATGAATTGAATCTTGAATCATGAATCAAGAATCATAAATTGAATCATGAATCATGAATCATGAATCAAATCATGAATCATGAGTCAAATCATGAATCATGAATCGAATCATGAATAAAGAATCATGAATCATGAATTGAATCATTCATCATGAATCGAATCATGAATCATGAATTGAAACATGATTTATGAATCATGAATCGAATCTTGAATCATGAATCAAGAATCATGAATCAAATCATGAATCATGAATTGAATCATGATTCATGAATCATGAATTGAATCATGAATTATGAATTATGAATTGTGAATTGAATCATGAATCTTGAATAATGAATTGAATCATGAAACATGAATTAAGAATCATGAATTGAATCATGAATCATGAATTGAATCATGAATCATAAATCATGAATTGAATCATGAATCATGAATCATGAATCGAATCATGAATCGAATCATGAATTGAATTATGAATCATGAATCATGAATTGAATCATGAATCATGAATCATGAATCGAATCATGAATCATGAATTGAATTATGAATCATGAATCATGAATTGAATCATTAATCATGAATCATGAATCATGAATTGAATCATGAATCATGAATCATGAATTGAATCATGAATCATGAATCATGAATTGAATCATGAATCATGAATCGTGAATCAAATCATGAATCATGAATTGAATCATGAATTGAATCATAAATCATGAATAGAATGATGAATAATGAATTGAATCATGAATCATGAATTGAATCATGAATCATGAATTGAATCAGGACTCGAATCTTGAATTGAATCATGAATCATGAATTGAATGAGGAATCGAATCATGAATTGAATCGTGAATCATGAATTGAATCATGAATCATGAATCATGAATTGAATCATGAATCATGATTCATAAATCGAATCATGAATCATGAATTGAATAATGAATCGAATAATGAATTGATTCATGATTCATGATTTAAATCATGAATTGAATAATGAATCGAATAATGAATTGATTCATAATTCATGATTTAAATCATGAATCATTAATTGAATCATGAATCATGATTCATAAATCGAATCATGAATCATGAATTGAATCATGAATTGAATCATTAATTGAGTCATGAATCATGATTTAAATCATGAATCATTAATTGAATCATGAATCATGAATCATGAATCATGAATTGAATCATGAATCATGAATTATGAATTATGAATTGAATCATGAATCATGAATTGAATCATGAATCATGAATTGAATCATGAATCATGAATCATGAATTGAATCATGAATCATAAATCATGAATTGAATCATGAATCAATAATTATAAATTGAATCATGAATTATGAATCATGAATCAAATCATGAATTGAATTATGAATAATGAATCATGAATTGAATCATGAATCGACTCATGAATTATGAATTGAATCATGAATCATGAATTGAATCATGAATTGAATCATGAATCATGAATCATAAATCATGAATTAAATCATGAATTGAATCATGAATCATGAATTGAATCATGAATCATGAATCATGAATCGACTCATGAATTATGAATTGAATCATGAATCATGAATTGAATCATGAATCATGAATTGAATCATGAATCATGAATCATGAATCGAATCATGAATCATGAATCAAGAATCATAAATCGAATCATGAATCATGAATCGAATTAGGAATCATGAATCGAATCATGAGTCATGAATCGAATCATGAATAATGAATCATGAATCATGAATCATGAATTGAATCATGAATCATGAATCATGAATCGAATCATGAATCATGAATCAAGAATCATGAATTGAATCATAATTCATGAATCAAGAATCATGAATCGAATCATGAATCATGAACTGAATCATGAATCATGAATCAAGAATCATGAATTGAATCATGAATCGAATCATGAATCATGAATCATGAATTGAATCATGAATCATGAATCATGAATTGAATCATAATTCATGAACCATGAAACATGAACTGAATCATGAATCATGAATTGAATCATGAATCATGAATCATGAATCAAGAATCATGAATTGAATCATGAATCATGAATCATGAATCATGAATTGAATCATGAATCATGAATCGACTCATGAATTATGAATTGAATCATGAATCATGAATCGACTCATGAATTATGAATTGAATCATGAATAATGAATTGAATCATGAATCATGAATCGAATCATGAATCATGAATCATGAATCGAATCATGAATCATGAATCAAGAATCATGAATTGAATCATGAATTGAATCATGAATTGAATCTTGAATCATGAATCATAAATCATGAATTAAATCATGAATTGAATCATGAATCATGAATCATGAATCGACTCATGAATTATGAATTGAATCATGAATCATGAATTGAATCATGAATCGAATCATGAATAATGAATCATGAATCATGAATCATGAATTGAATCATGAATCATGAATTATGAATCGAATAATGAATCATGAATCAAGAATCATGAATCGAATCTTGAATCATGAATTGAATCTTGAATCATGAATCGAATCATGAATCATGAATCGAATTATGAATCATGAATCGAATCATGAGTCATGAATCATGAATCGAATCATGAATCATGATTCAAGAATCATGAATCGAATCATGAATCATGGACTGAATCATGAATCATGAATCAAGAATCATGAATTGAATCATGAATCGAATCATGAATCATGAATCATGAATCATGAATTGAATCATGAATCATGAATCATGAATTGAATCATAATTCATGAATCATGAAACATGAATTGAATCATGAATCATGAATCATAAATCAAATCATGAATCATGAATTGAATCATGAATCATGAATCTTGAATCATGAATCATGAATTGAATCATGAATCATGAATTGAATCATGAATCATGAATCATGAATCAAGAATCATGAATTGAATCATGAATCATGAATCATAAATCATGAATTAAATCACGAATTGAATCATGAATCATGAATTGTATCATGAATCGACTCATGAATTATGAATTGAATCATGAATCATGAATCGACTCATGAATTTTGAATTGAATCATGAATCATGAATTGAATCATGAATCATGAATCGAATCATGAATCATGAATCGAATTATGAATCATGAATAGAATCATGAATCATGAATCATGAATTGAATCATGAATCATGAATCAATAATCATGAATCGAATCATGAATCATGAATTGAATTTTGAATCATGAATCAAGAATCATGAATTGAATTATGAATCATGAATCATGAATCGAATCATGAATAAAGAATCATGAATCATGAATTGAATCATTAATCATGAATCGAATCTTGAATCATGAATCAAGAATCATGAATTATGAATTATGAATTGAATCATGAATTGAATCATAATTCATGAATTGAATCATGAATTCAATTATAAATTTAATCATAAATCATGAATTGAATCATGTATCATGAAATATGAATCATGAATTGAATCATGAATTCTGAATCATGAATTGAATCATGAGTCATGAATCATGAATTGAATAATGAATTGAATCATAAATCATGAATCATGAATTAAATCATGAATCATGAATCATGAATCGAATCATGAATCATGAATCGAATCATGAATAAAGATTCATGAATCATGAATTGGATCATTAATCATGAATCGAATCATGAATCATGAATCAAGAATCATGAATCAAATCATGAATCATGAATTGAATCATGAATCATGAATCATGAATTGAATCATGAATTATGAATTATGAATTATGAATTGAATCATGAATCATGAATAATGAATTGAATCATGAAACATGAATTGAATCATGAATCATGAATTGAATCATGAATCATGAATCATGAATTGAATCATGAATCATGAATTGAATCATGAATTGAATCATGAATCATGAATCATGAATCGACTCATGAATTATGAATTGAATCATGAATCATGAATTGAATCATGAATCGAATCATGAATAATGAATCATGAATCATGAATCATGAATTGAATCATGAATCATGAATTATGAATCGAATAATGAATCATGAATCAAGAATCATGAATCGAATCTTGAATCATGAATTGAATCTTGAATCATGAATCGAATCATGAATCATGAATCGAATTATGAATCATGAATCGAATCATGAGTCATGAATCATGAATCGAATCATGAATCATGAATCGAATCATGAATCATGATTCAAGAATCATGAATCGAATCATGAATCATGGACTGAATCATGAATCATGAATCAAGAATCATGAATTGAATCATGAATCGAATCATGAATCATGAATCATGAATCATGAATTGAATCATGAATCATGAATCATGAATTGAATCATAATTCATGGATCATGAAACATGAATTGAATCATGAATCATGAATCATAAATCAAATCATGAATCATGAATTGAATCATGAATCATGAATCTTGAATCATGAATCATGAATTGAATCATGAATCATGAATTGAATCATGAATCATGAATCATGAATCAAGAATCATGAATTGAATCATGAATCATGAATCATAAATCATGAATTAAATCACGAATTGAATCATGAATCATGAATTGAATCATGAATCGACTCATGAATTATGAATTGAATCATGAATCATGAATCGACTCATGAATTTTGAATTGAATCATGAATCATGAATTGAATCATGAATCATGAATCGAATCATGAATCATGAATCGAATTATGAATCATGAATAGAATCATGAATCATGAATCATGAATCATGAATTGAATCATGAATCATGAATCAATAATCATGAATCGAATCATGAATCATGAATTGAATTTTGAATCATGAATCAAGAATCATGAATTGAATCATGAATCATGAATCATGAATCGAATCATGAATAAAGAATCATGAATCATGAATTGAATCATTAATCATGAATCGAATCTTGAATCATGAATCAAGAATCATGAATTATGAATTATGAATTGAATCATGAATTGAATCATAATTCATGAATTGAATCATGAATTCAATTATAAATTTAATCATAAATCATGAATTGAATCATGTATCATGAAATATGAATCATGAATTGAATCATGAATTCTGAATCATGAATTGAATCATGAGTCATGAATCATGAATTGAATAATGAATTGAATCATAAATCATGAATCATGAATTAAATCATGAATCATGAATCATGAATCGAATCATGAATCATGAATCGAATCATGAATAAAGAATCATGAATCATGAATTGGATCATTAATCATGAATCGAATCATGAATCATGAATCAAGAATCATGAATCAAATCATGAATCATGAATTGAATCATGAATCATGAATCATGAATTGAATCATGAATTATGAATTATGAATTATGAATTGAATCATGAATCATGAATAATGAATTGAATCATGAAACATGAATTGAATCATGAATCATGAATCATGAATTGAATCATGAATCATGAATCATGAATTGAATCATGAATCATGAATTGAATCATGAATCATGAATTGAATCATGAATTGAATCATGAATCATGAATTGAATCATGAATTCAATCATAAATTGAATCATAAATCATGAATTGAATCATGTATCATGAAATATGAATCATGAATTGAATCATGAATTATGAATCATGAATTGAATCATGAGTCATGAATCATGAATTGAATAATGAATTGAATCATGAATCAAGTATCATGAATTAAATCATGAATCATGAATCATGAAACATAAATTAAATCATGAATCATGAATTCAATAATAATGAATTGAATCATGAATCATGAATTAAATCATGAATCATGAATTGAATCATGAATCATGAATTGAATCATGAATCATAAATCATGAATTGAATCATTAATCATGAATCATTAATCATGAATTGAATCATGAATCATGAATTGAATCATGAATCATGAATAATGAATTGAATCATGAATCAAGAATCATGAATCAAATCAGGAATCATGAATTGAATCATGAATCATGAATCATGAATCATGAATTGAATCATGAATAATGAATCATGAATCATGAATTGAATCATGCATCATGAATCATGAATCAAGAATCATGAAGTGAATCATGAATCATGAATTGAATCTTGAATCATGAATCAAGAATCATGAATTGAATCATGAATCATGAATCATGAATCAAGTCATGAATCATGAATCGAATCATGAATAAAGAATCATGAATCAGGAATCATGAATTGAATCATGAATCATGAATCATGAATTGAATCATTAATCATGAATCGAATCATGAATCATGAATCATGAATTGAATCATGATTTATGAATCATGAATCGAATCTTGAATCATGAATCAAGAATCATGAATCGAATCATGAATCATGAATCATGAATTGAATCATGAATCATGAATCGAATCATGAATCATGAATTGAATCATGAATCATGAATTGAATCATGAATAATGAATTATGAATTATGAATTGAATCATGAATCATGAATAATGAATTGAATCATGAAGCATGAATTAAGAATCATGAATCGAATCATGAATCATGAATCATGAATTGAATCATGAATCATGAATCGAATCATGAATCATGAATTGAATCATGAATCATGAATCAAATCATGAATTCAATCATGAATTCAATCATAAATCATGAATTGAATCATGAATCATGAATTGAATCATGAATCATGAATTGAATCATGAATTCAATCATGAATTGAATCATAAATCATTAATTGAATCTTGAATAATGAATCATGAATTGATTCTAGAATCAAGAATCATGAATCAAATCATGAATCATGAATCAAGTCATGAATCATGAATCGAATCATGAATAAAGAATCATGAATCATGAATCATGAATTGAATCATGAATCATGAATCATGAATTGAATCATTAATCATGAATCGAATCATGAATCATGAATCATGAATTGAATCATGATTTATGAATCATGAATCGAATCTTGAATCATGAATCAAGAATCATGAATCGAATCATGAATCATGAATTGAATCATGAATCATGAATCGAATCATGAATCATGAATTGAATCATGAATCATGAATTGAATCATGAATAATGAATTATGAATTATGAATTGAATCATGAATCATGAATAATGAATTGAATCATGAAACATGAATTAAGAATCATGAATCGAATCATGAATCATGAATCATGAATTGAATCATGAATCATGAATCAAATCATGAATCATGAATTGAATCATGAATCATGAATCAAATCATGAATCATGAATTGAATCATGAATTGAATCATGAATCATGAATTGAATCATGAATTCAATCATGAATTGAATCATAAATCATGAATTGAATCATGAATCATGAATTGAATCATGAATCATGAATTGAATCATGAATTCAATCATGAATTGAATCATAAATCATGAATTGAATCATGAATCATGAATTGAATCATGAATCATGAATTATGAATCATTAATTGAATCATGAATTATGAATCATGAATTAAATCTTGAATCATGAATCATGAATTGAATCATGAATCATGAATCTAATCATGAATCATGAATTGAATCATGAATCATGAATCATGAATCAAATCATGAATCATGAATTGAATCATGAATCATGAATTTAATCATTAATCATGAATCATGAATTGCATAATGAATTGAATCATGAATCATGAATCATGAATTAAATCATGAGTCATGAATCATGAATTGAATAATGAATTGAATCATGAATCATGAATCATGAATTAAATCATGAATCATGAATCATGAAACATAAATTAAATCATGAATCATGAATTCAATAATAATGAATTGAATCATGAATCATGAATTGAATCATGAATCAAGAATCATGAATCATGAATTGATACATGAATCATGAATCATGAATTGAATCATGAATCATGAATTGAATCATGAATCATGAATCATGAATCGAATCATGAATCATGAATTGAATCATGAATCATGAATCATGAAATGAATCATTAATCATGAATCATGAATCATGAATTGAATAATGAATTGAATCATGAATCATGAATCATGAATTAAATCATGAGTCATGAATCATGAATTGAATAATGAATTGAATCATGAATCATGAATCATGAGTTAAATCATGAATCATGAATCATGAAACATAAATTAAATCATGAATCATGAATTCAATAATAATGAATTGAATCATGAATCATGAATTGAATCATGAATCAAGAATCATGAATCATGAATTAAATCATGAATCATGAATCGAATCATGAATCATGAATCGAATCATGAATCATGAATCGAATCATGAATCATGAATTGAATCATGAATCATGAATTGAATCATTAATCATGAATCATTAATCATGAATTGAATCATAAATCATTAATTGAATCTTGAATAATGAATCATGAATTGAATCTAGAATCAAGAATCATGAATCAAATCAAGAATCATGAATTGAATCATGAATCATGAATCAAATCATGAATCATGAATTGAATCATGAATTGAATCATGAATCATGAATTGAATCATGAATTCAATCATGAATTGAATCATAAATCATGAATTGAATCATGAATCATGAATTGAATCATGAATCATGAATTGAATCATGAATTCAATCATGAATTGAATCATAAATCATGAATTGAATCATGAATCATGAATTGAATCATGAATCATGAATTATGAATCATTAATTGAATCATGAATTATGAATCATGAATTAAATCTTGAATCATGAATTGAATCATGAATCATGAATCGAATCATGAATCATGAATTGAATCATGAATCATGAATCATGAATCGAATCATGAATCATGAATTGAATCATGAATCATGAATTGAATCATTAATCATGAATCATGAATTGCATAATGAATTGAATCATGAATCATGAATCATGAATTAAATCATGAGTCATGAATCATGAATTCAATCATGAATTGAATCATAAATCATGAATTGAATCATGAATCATGAATTGAATCATGAATCATGAATTATGAATCATTAATTGAATCATGAATTATGAATCATGAATTAAATCTTGAATCATGAATTGAATCATGAATCATGAATCGAATCATGAATCATGAATTGAATCATGAATCATGAATCATGAATCGAATCATGAATCATGAATTGAATCATGAATCATGAATTGAATCATTAATCATGAATCATGAATTGCATAATGAATTGAATCATGAATCATGAATCATGAATTAAATCATGAATCATGAATCATGAAACATAAATTAAATCATGAATCATGAATTCAATAATAATGAATTGAATCATGAATCATGAATTGAATCATGAATCAAGAATCATGAATCATGAATTGATACATGAATCATGAATCATGAATTGAATCATGAATCATTAATTGAATCATGAACCATGAATCATGAATCGAATCATGAATCATGAATTGAATCATGAATCATGAATCATGAAATGAATCATTAATCATGAATCATGAATCATGAATTGAATAATGAATTGAATCATGAATCATGAATTAAATCATGAGTCATGAATCATGAATTGAATAATGAATTGAATCATGAATCATGAGTTAAATCATGAATCATGAATCATGAAACATAAATTAAATCATGAATCATGAATTCAATAATAATGAATTGAATCATGAATCATGAATTGAATCATGAATCATGAATTGAATCATGAATCATGAATCGAATCATGAATCATGAATTGAATCATGAATCATGAATTGAATCATTAATCATGAATCATTAATCATGAATTGAATCATAAATCATTAATTGAATCTTGAATAATGAATCATGAATTGAATCTAGAATCAAGAATCATGAATCAAATCAAGAATCATGAATTGAATCATGAATCATGAATTGAATCATGAATCATGAATTGAATCATGAATCAAGAATCATGAATCAAATCAGGAATCATGAATTGAATCATGAATCATGAATCATGAATCATGAATCGAATCATGAATAATGAATCATGAATCATGAATTGAATCATGAATCATGAATCATGAATCAAGAATCATGAATTGAATCATGAATCATGAATTGAATCTTGAATCATGAATCAATAATCATGAATTGAATCATGAATCATGAATCATGAATCGAATCATGAATCATGAATCGAATCATGAATCATGAATCGAATCATGAATTATGAATCATGAATCAAGAATCATGAATCGAATCATGAATCATGAATCGAATCATGAATTATGAATCATGAATCAAGAATCATGAATCGAATCATGAATCATGAATTGAATCTTGAATCATGTATCAATAATCATGAATTAAATCATGAATCATGAATCGAATCATGAATCATGAATCGAATCATGAATAAAGAATCATGAATCATGAATCATGAATTGAATCATGAATCAAATCATGAATCATGAATCATGAATTGAATCATTAATCATGAATCGAATCATGTATCAAGAATCATGAATTGAATCATGAATCATGAATCATGAATTGAATCATGAATCATGAATTGAATCATGAATCATGAATCATGAATTGAATCATTAATCATGAATCGAATCATGTATCATGAATCATGAATTGAATCATGATTTATGAATTATGAATCGAATCATGAATCATGAATCATCAATTGAATCATGAATCATGAATCGAATCATGAATCATGAATTGAATCATGAATAATGAATTATATATTATGAATTGAATAATGAATCATGAATAATGAATTGAATCATGAAACATGAATTAAGAATCATGAATCGAATCATGAAACATGAATCATGAATTGAATCATGAATCATGAATCGAATCATGAATTGAATCATGAATCATGAATCGAATCATGAATCATGAATTGAATCATGAATTGAATCATGAATCATGAATTGAATCATGAATCATGAATTATGAATCATGAATTGAATCATGAATTATGAATCATGAATTAAATCATGAATCATGAATCATGAAACATAAAATTTAATCATGAATCATGAATTGAATAATAATGAATTGAATCATGAATCATGAATTATGAATTGAATCATGAATCAAGAATCATGAATCATGATTTGAATCTTGAATCATGTATAATGAATTGAATCATGAATCATGAATTGAATCATGAATCATGAATCATGAATTAAATCATTAATCATGAATCATGAATCATGAATTGAATAATGAATTGAATCATGAATCATGAATCATGAATTAAATCATGAATCATGAATCATGAAACATAAATTAAATCATGAATCATGAATCATGAATTCAATAATAATGAATTGAATCATGAATCATGAATCATGAATTGAATCATGAATCAAGAATCATGAATCAAATCATGAATCGTGAATCGAATCATAAATAATGAATCATGAATCATGAATTGAATCATGAATCATGAATCATGAATAAAGAATCATGAATTGAATCATGAATCATGAATTGAATCTTGAATCATGAATCAAGAATCATGAATTGAATCATGAATCATGAATCATGAATCGAATCATGAATCATGAATCGAATCATGAATTGAATCATGAATCATGAATTGAATCATGAATCATGAATTGAATCATTAATCATGAATCATGAATCATGAATTGAATCATGAATCATGAATTGAATCCTGAATCATGAATTGAATCATTAATCATGAATCGAATCATGAATCATGAATCATGAATTGAATCATGATTTATGAATCATGAATCGAATCTTGAATCATGAATCAAGAATCATGAATCGAATCATGAATCATGAATTGAATCATGAATCATGAATCGAATCATGAATCATGAATTGAATCATGAATCATGAATCATGAATTGAATCATGAATAATGAATTATGAATTATGAATTGAATCATGAATCATGAATAATGAATTGAATCATGAAACATGAATTAAGAATCATGAATCGAATCAAGAATCATGAATTGAATCATGAATCATGAATCATGAATCGAATCATGAATAATGAATCATGAATCATGAATTGAATCATGAATCATGAATCATGAATCAAGAATCATGAATTGAATCATGAATCATGAATTGAATCTTGAATCATGAATCAAGAATCATGAATTGAATCATGAATCATGAATCATGAATCGAATCATGAATCATGAATCGAATCATGAATCATGAATCGAATCATGAATTATGAATCATGAATCAAGAATCATGAATCAAATCATGAATCATGAATTGAATCTTGAATCATAATTTGAATCATGAATAAAGAATCATGAATCATGAATCATGAATTGAATCATGAATCATGAATTGAATCATTAATCATGAATCGAATCATGTATCATGAATCATGAATTGAATCATGAATCATGAATTGAATCATGAATCATGATTTATGAATTGAATCATTAATCATGAATCGAATCATGTATCATGAATCATGAATTGAATCATGATTTATGAATCATGAATCGAATCATGAATCATGAATCATGAATTGAATCATGAATCATGAATCGAATCATGAATCATGAATTAAATCATGAATCATGAATTGAATCATGAATAATGAATTATGAATTATGAATTAAATCATGAATCATGAATAATGAATTGAATCATGAAACATGAATTAAGAATCATGAATCGAATCATGAAACATGAATCATGAATTGAATCATGAATCATGAATCGAATCATGAATTGAATCATGAATCATGAATCGAATCATGAATCATGAATTGAATCATGAATTGAATCATGAATCATGAATTGAATCATGAATCATGAATTATGAATCATGAATTGAATCATGAATTATGAATCATGAATTAAATCATGAATCATGAATCATGAAACATAAAATTGAATCATGAATCATGAATTGAATAATAATGAATTGAATCATGAATCATGAATTATGAATTGAATCATGAATCAAGAATCATGAATCATGAATTGAATCATGAATCAAGAATCATGAATCAAATCAGGAATCATGAATTGAATCATGAATCATGAATCATGAATCATGAATTGAATCATGAATCATGAATCAAGAATCATGAATTGAATCATGAATCATGAATTGAATCTTGAATCATGAATCAAGAATCATGAATTGAATCATGAATCATGAATCATGAATCAAGTCATGAATCATGAATCGAATCATGAATAAAGAATCATGAATCATGAATCATGAATTGAATCATGAATCATGAATCATGAATTGAATCATTAATCATGAATCGAATCATGAATCATGAATCATGAATTGAATCATGATTTATGAATCATGAATCGAATCTTGAATCATGAATCAAGAATCATGAATCGAATCATGAATCATGAATCATGAATTGAATCATGAATCATGAATCGAATCATGAATCATGAATTGAATCATGAATCATGAATTGAATCATGAATAATGAATTATGAATTATGAATTGAATCATGAATCATGAATAATGAATTGAATCATGAAACATGAATTAAGAATCATAATTCAAATCATGAATCATGAATCATGAATTGAATCATGAATCATGAATCGAATCATGAATCATGAATTGAATCATGAATCATGAATCAAATCATGAATCATGAATTGAATCATGAATTAAATCATGAATCATGAATTGAATCATGAATTCAAGAATTGAATCATGAATCATGAATTGAATCATGAATTCAATCATGAATTGAATCATAAATCATGAATTGAATCATGAATCATGAATTGAATCATGAATCATGAATTATGAATCATTAATTGAATCATGAATTATGAATCATGAATTAAATCTTGAATCATGAATCATGAATTGAATCATGAATCATGAATCGAATCATGAATCATGAATTGAATCATGAATCATGAATCATGAATCGAATCATGAATCATGAATTGAATCATGAATCATGAATTGAATCATTAATCATGAATCATGAATTGCATAATGAATTGAATCATGAATCATGAATCATGAATTAAATCATGAGTCATGAATCATGAATTTAATAATGAATTGAATCATGAATCATGAATCCTGAATTAAATCATGAATCATGAATCATGAAACATAAATTAAATCATGAATCATGAATTCAATAATAATGAATTGAATCATGAATCATGAATTGAATCATGAATCAAGAATCATGAATCATGAATTGAATCATGAATCAAGAATCATGAATCATGATTTGAATCTTGAATCATGTATAATGAATTGAATCATGAATCATGAATTGAATCATGAATCATGAATCATGAATTAAATCATTAATCATGAATCATGAATCATGAATTGAATAATGAATTGAATCATGAATCATGAATCATGAATTAAATCATGAATCATGAATCATGAAACATAAATTAAATCATGAATCATGAATCATGAATTCAATAATAATGAATTGAATCATGAATCATGAATCATGAATTGAATCATGAATCAAGAATCATGAATCAAATCATGAATCGTGAATCGAATCATAAATAATGAATCATGAATCATGAATTGAATCATGAATCATGAATCATGAATAAAGAATCATGAATTGAATCATGAATCATGAATTGAATCTTGAATCATGAATCAAGAATCATGAATTGAATCATGAATCATGAATCATGAATCGAATCATGAATCATGAATCGAATCATGAATTGAATCATGAATCATGAATTGAATCATGAATCATGAATTGAATCATTAATCATGAATCATGAATCATGAATTGAATCATGAATCATGAATTGAATCCTGAATCATGAATTGAATCATTAATCATGAATCGAATCATGAATCATGAATCATGAATTGAATCATGATTTATGAATCATGAATCGAATCTTGAATCATGAATCAAGAATCATGAATCGAATCATGAATCATGAATTGAATCATGAATCATGAATCGAATCATGAATCATGAATTGAATCATGAATCATGAATCATGAATTGAATCATGAATAATGAATTATGAATTATGAATTGAATCATGAATCATGAATAATGAATTGAATCATGAAACATGAATTAAGAATCATGAATCGAATCAAGAATCATGAATTGAATCATGAATCATGAATCATGAATCGAATCATGAATAATGAATCATGAATCATGAATTGAATCATGAATCATGAATCATGAATCAAGAATCATGAATTGAATCATGAATCATGAATTGAATCTTGAATCATGAATCAAGAATCATGAATTGAATCATGAATCATGAATCATGAATCGAATCATGAATCATGAATCGAATCATGAATCATGAATCGAATCATGAATTATGAATCATGAATCAAGAATCATGAATCAAATCATGAATCATGAATTGAATCTTGAATCATAATTTGAATCATGAATAAAGAATCATGAATCATGAATCATGAATTGAATCATGAATCATGAATTGAATCATTAATCATGAATCGAATCATGTATCATGAATCATGAATTGAATCATGAATCATGAATTGAAACATGAATCATGATTTATGAATTGAATCATTAATCATGAATCGAATCATGTATCATGAATCATGAATTGAATCATGATTTATGAATCATGAATCGAATCATGAATCATGAATCATGAATTGAATCATGAATCATGAATCGAATCATGAATCATGAATTAAATCATGAATCATGAATTGAATCATGAATAATGAATTATGAATTATGAATTAAATCATGAATCATGAATAATGAATTGAATCATGAAACATGAATTAAGAATCATGAATCGAATCATGAAACATGAATCATGAATTGAATCATGAATCATGAATCGAATCATGAATTGAATCATGAATCATGAATCGAATCATGAATCATGAATTGAATCATGAATTGAATCATGAATCATGAATTGAATCATGAATCATGAATTATGAATCATGAATTGAATCATGAATTATGAATCATGAATTAAATCATGAATCATGAATCATGAAACATAAAATTGAATCATGAATCATGAATTGAATAATAATGAATTGAATCATGAATCATGAATTATGAATTGAATCATGAATCAAGAATCATGAATCATGAATTGAATCATGAATCAAGAATCATGAATCAAATCAGGAATCATGAATTGAATCATGAATCATGAATCATGAATCATGAATTGAATCATGAATCATGAATCAAGAATCATGAATTGAATCATGAATCATGAATTGAATCTTGAATCATGAATCAAGAATCATGAATTGAATCATGAATCATGAATCATGAATCAAGTCATGAATCATGAATCGAATCATGAATAAAGAATCATGAATCATGAATCATGAATTGAATCATGAATCATGAATCATGAATTGAATCATTAATCATGAATCGAATCATGAATCATGAATCATGAATTGAATCATGATTTATGAATCATGAATCGAATCTTGAATCATGAATCAAGAATCATGAATCGAATCATGAATCATGAATCATGAATTGAATCATGAATCATGAATCGAATCATGAATCATGAATTGAATCATGAATCATGAATTGAATCATGAATAATGAATTATGAATTATGAATTGAATCATGAATCATGAATAATGAATTGAATCATGAAACATGAATTAAGAATCATAATTCAAATCATGAATCATGAATCATGAATTGAATCATGAATCATGAATCGAATCATGAATCATGAATTGAATCATGAATCATGAATCAAATCATGAATCATGAATTGAATCATGAATTAAATCATGAATCATGAATTGAATCATGAATTCAAGAATTGAATCATGAATCATGAATTGAATCATGAATTCAATCATGAATTGAATCATAAATCATGAATTGAATCATGAATCATGAATTGAATCATGAATCATGAATTATGAATCATTAATTGAATCATGAATTATGAATCATGAATTAAATCTTGAATCATGAATCATGAATTGAATCATGAATCATGAATCGAATCATGAATCATGAATTGAATCATGAATCATGAATCATGAATCGAATCATGAATCATGAATTGAATCATGAATCATGAATTGAATCATTAATCATGAATCATGAATTGCATAATGAATTGAATCATGAATCATGAATCATGAATTAAATCATGAGTCATGAATCATGAATTTAATAATGAATTGAATCATGAATCATGAATCCTGAATTAAATCATGAATCATGAATCATGAAACATAAATTAAATCATGAATCATGAATTCAATAATAATGAATTGAATCATGAATCATGAATTGAATCATGAATCAAGAATCATGAATCATGAATTGAATCATGAATCATGAATCATGAATCGAATCATGAATCATGAATTGAATCATGAATCATGAATCATGAATCGAATCATGAATCATGAATTGAATCATGAATCATGAATCATGAAATGAATCATGAATCATGAATCATGAATCGAATCATGAATCATGAATTGAATCATGAATCATGAATCATGAATCGAATCATGAATCATGAATTGAATCATGAATCATGAATCATGAAATGAATCATTAATCATGAATCATGAATCATGAATTGAATAATGAATTGAATCATGAATCATGAATTAAATCATGAGTCATGAATCATGAATTGAATAATGAATTGAATCATGAATCATGAATCATGAGTTAAATCATGAATCATGAATCGAATCATGAATCATGAATCGAATCATGAATCATGAATTGAATCATGAATCATGAATTGAATCATTAATCATGAATCATTAATCATGAATTGAATCATAAATCATTAATTGAATCTTGAATAATGAATCATGAATTGAATCTAGAATCAAGAATCATGAATCAAATCAAGAATCATGAATTGAATCATGAATCATGAATTGAATCATGAATCATGAATCGAATCATGAATCATGAATTGAATCATGAATTGAATCATGAATCATGAATCATGAATTAAATCATGAGTCATGAATCATGAATTGAATAATGAATTGAATCATGAATCATGAATCATGAGTTAAATCATGAATCATGAATCGAATCATGAATCATGAATCGAATCATGAATCATGAATTGAATCATGAATCATGAATTGAATCATGAATCATGAATCATGAATTGAATCATGAATCAAGAATCATGAATCAAATCAGGAATCATGAATTGAATCATGAATCATGAATCATGAATCATGAATCGAATCATGAATAATGAATCATGAATCATGAATTGAATCATGAATCATGAATCATGAATCAAGAATCATGAATTGAATCATGAATCATGAATTGAATCTTGAATCATGAATCAAGAATCATGAATTGAATCATAATTTATGAATCATGAATCGAATCATGAATCATGAATCGAATCATGAATTATGAATCATGAATCAAGAATCATGAATCGAATCATGAATCATGAATTGAATCTTGAATCATGAATCATGAATTGAATCATTAATCATGAATCGAATCATGTATCATGAATCGAATCATGAATAAAGAATCATGAATCATGAATCATGAATTGAATCATGAATCATGAATTGAATCATGAATCATGAATCATGAATTGAATCATTAATCATGAATCGAATCATGTATCATGAATCATGAATTGAATCATGAATCATGAATCATGAATTGAATCATGAATCATGAATTGAATCATGAATCATGAATCATGAATTGAATCATAAATCATGAATCGAATCATGTATCATGAATCATGAATTGAATCATGATTTATGAATTATGAATCGAATCATGAATCATGAATCATGAATTGAATCATGAATCATGAATCGAATCATGAATTAAATAATGAATCATGAATAATGAATTATGAATTATGAATTGAATCATGAATCATGAATAATGAATTGAATCATGAAACATGAATTAAGAATCATGAATCGAATCATGAAACATGAATCATGAATTGAATCATGAATCATGAATCGAATCATGAATTGAATCATGAATCATGAATCGAATCATGAAACATGAATTGAATCATGAATTGAATCATGAATCATGAATTGAATCATGAATCATGAATTATGAATCATGAATTGAATCATGAATTATGAATCATGAATTAAATCATGAATCATGAATCATGAAACATAAAATTGAATCATGAATCATGAATTGAATAATAATGAATTGAATCATGAATCATGAATTGAATCATGAATCATGAATCATGAATCATGAATCGAATCATGAATCATGAATTGAATCATGAATCATGAATCATGAAATGAATCATTAATCATGAATCATGAATCATGAATTGAATAATGAATTGAATCATGAATCATGAATCATGAATTAAATCATGAGTCATGAATCATGAATTGAATAATGAATTGAATCATGAATCATGAATCATGAGTTAAATCATGAATCATGAATCGAATCATGAATCATGAATCGAATCATGAATCATGAATTGAATCATGAATCATGAATTGAATCATTAATCATGAATCATTAATCATGAATTGAATCATAAATCATTAATTGAATCTTGAATAATGACTCATGAATTGAATCTAGAATCAAGAATCATGAATCAAATCAAGAATCATGAATTGAATCATGAATCATGAATTGAATCATGAATCATGAATCATGAATCGAATCATGAATCATGAATTGAATCATGAATCATGAATCATGAAATGAATCATTAATCATGAATCATGAATCATGAATTGAATAATGAATTGAATCATGAATCATGAATCATGAATTAAATCATGAGTCATGAATCATGAATTGAATAATGAATTGAATCATGAATCATGAATCATGAGTTAAATCATGAATCATGAATCGAATCATGAATCATGAATCGAATCATGAATCATGAATTGAATCATGAATCATGAATTGAATCATGAATCATGAATTGAATCATGAATCAAGAATCATGAATCAAATCAGGAATCATGAATTGAATCATGAATCATGAATCATGAATCATGAATCGAATCATGAATAATGAATCATGAATCATGAATTGAATCATGAATCATGAATCATGAATCAAGAATCATGAATTGAATCATGAATCATGAATTGAATCTTGAATCATGAATCAAGAATCATGAATTGAATCATAATTTATGAATCATGAATCGAATCATGAATCATGAATCGAATCATGAATCATGAATCGAATCATGAATTATGAATCATGAATCAAGAATCATGAATCGAATCATGAATCATGAATTGAATCTTGAATCATGAATCATGAATTGAATCATTAATCATGAATCGAATCATGTATCATGAATCGAATCATGAATAAAGAATCATGAATCATGAATCATGAATTGAATCATGAATCATGAATTGAATCATGAATCATGAATCATGAATTGAATCATTAATCATGAATCGAATCATGTATCATGAATCATGAATTGAATCATGAATCATGAATCATGAATTGAATCATGAATCATGAATTGAATCATGAATCATGAATCATGAATTGAATCATAAATCATGAATCGAATCATGTATCATGAATCATGAATTGAATCATGATTTATGAATTATGAATCGAATCATGAATCATGAATCATGAATTGAATCATGAATCATGAATCGAATCATGAATTAAATAATGAATCATGAATAATGAATTATGAATTATGAATTGAATCATGAATCATGAATAATGAATTGAATCATGAAACATGAATTAAGAATCATGAATCGAATCATGAAACATGAATCATGAATTGAATCATGAATCATGAATCGAATCATGAATTGAATCATGAATCATGAATCGAATCATGAAACATGAATTGAATCATGAATTGAATCATGAATCATGAATTGAATCATGAATCATGAATTATGAATCATGAATTGAATCATGAATTATGAATCATGAATTAAATCATGAATCATGAATCATGAAACATAAAATTGAATCATGAATCATGAATTGAATAATAATGAATTGAATCATGAATCATGAATTATGAATTGAATCATGAATCAAGAATCATGAATCATGAATTGAATCATGAATCATGAATCATGAATTGAATCATGAATCATGAATTGAATCATGAATCATGAATCATGAATTAAATCATTAATCATGAATCATGAATCATGAATTGAATAATGAATTGAATCATGAATCATGAATCATGAATTAAATCATGAATCATGAATCATGAAACATAAATTAAATCATGAATCATGAATCATGAATTCAATAATAATGAATTGAATCATGAATCATGAATCATGAATTGGATCATGAATCAAGAATCATGAATCAAATCATGAATCGTGAATCGAATCATGAATAATGAATCATGAATCATGAATTGAATCATGAATCATGAATCATGAATAAAGAATCATGAATTGAATCATGAATCATGAATTGAATCTTGAATCATAAATCAAGAATCATGAATTGAATCATGAATCATGAATCATGAATCGAATCATGAATCATGAATCGAATCATGAATAAAGAATCATGAATCATGAATCATGAATCATGAATCATGAATCATGAATTGAATCATGAATCATGAATTGAATCATGAATCATGAATTGAATCATTAATCATGAATCGAATCATGAATCATGAATTGAATCATGATTTATGAATCATGAATCGAATCATGAATCATGAATCATGAATTGAATCATGATTTATGAATCATGAATCGAATCTTGAATCATGAATCAAGAATCATGAATCGAATCATGAATCATGAATCATGAATAAAGAATCATGAATTGAATCATGAATCATGAATTGAATCTTGAATCATGAATCAAATCATGAAACATGAATCATGAATTGAATCATGAATCATGAATCAAATCATGAATTGAATCATGAATCATGAATCGAATCATGAATCATGAATTGAATCATGAATTGAATCATGAATCATGAATTGAATCATGAATCATGAATTATGAATCATGAATTGAATCATAAATTATGATTCATGAATTAAATCATGAATCATGAATCATGAAACATAAAATTGAATCATGAATCATAAATTGAAAAATAATGAATTGAATCATGAATCATGAATCATGAATTGAATCATGAATCATGAATCGAATCATGAATCATGAATTGAATCATGAATCATGAATCATGAATTGAATCATGATTTATGAATCATGAATCGAATCATGAATCATGAATCATGAATTGAATCATGAATCATGAATCGAATCATGAATCATGAATTAAATCATGAATCATGAATTGAATCATGAATAATGAATTATGAATTATGAATTGAATCATCAATCATGAATAATGAATTGAATCATGAAACATGAATTAAGAATCATGAATCGAATCATGAAACATGAATCATGAATTGAATCATGAATCATGAATCAAATCATGAATTGAATCATGAATCATGAATCGAATCATGAATCATGAATTGAATCATGAATTGAATCATGAATCATGAATTGAATCATGAATCATGAATCATGAATTGAATCATTAATCATGAATCGAATCATGTATCATGAATCATGAATTGAATCATGAATCATGAATCATGAATTGAATCATGAATCATGAATTGAATCATGAATCATGAATCATGAATTGAATCATAAATCATGAATCAAATCATGTATCATGAATCATGAATTGAATCATGATTTATGAATTATGAATCGAATCATGAATCATGAATCATGAATTGAATCATGAATCATGAATCGAATCATGAATTAAATAATGAATCATGAATAATGAATTATGAATTATGAATTGAATCATGAATCATGAATAATGAATTGAATCATGAAACATGAATTAAGAATCATGAATCGAATCATGAAACATGAATCATGAATTGAATCATGAATCATGAATCGAATCATGAATTGAATCATGAATCATGAATCGAATCATGAAACATGAATTGAATCATGAATTGAATCATGAATCATGAATTGAATCATGAATCATGAATTATGAATCATGAATTGTATCATGAATTATGAATCATGAATTAAATCATGAATCATGAAACATAAAATTGAATCATGAATCATGAATTGAATAATAATGAATTGAATCATGAATCATGAATTATGAATTGAATCATGAATCAAGAATCATGAATCATGAATTGAATCATGAAGCATGAATCATGAATTGAATCATGAATCATGAATTAAATCATGAATCATGAATCATGAATTAAATCATTAATCATGAATCATGAATCATGAATTGAATAATGAATTGAATCATGAATCATGAATCATGAATTAAATCATGAATCATGAATCATGAAACATAAATTAAATCATGAATCATGAATCATGAATTCAATAATAATGAATTGAATCATGAATCATGAATCATGAATTGGATCATGAATCAAGAATCATGAATCAAATCATGAATCGTGAATCGAATCATGAATAATGAATCATGAATCATGAATTGAATCATGAATCATGAATCATGAATAAAGAATCATGAATTGAATCATGAATCATGAATTGAATCTTGAATCATAAATCAAGAATCATGAATTGAATCATGAATCATGAATCATGAATCGAATCATGAATCATGAATCGAATCATGAATAAAGAATCATGAATCATGAATCATGAATTGAATCATGAATCATGAATTGAATCATGAATCATGAATTGAATCATTAATCATGAATCGAATCATGAATCATGAATTGAATCATGATTTATGAATCATGAATCGAATCATGAATCATGAATCATGAATTGAATCATGATTTATGAATCATGAATCGAATCTTGAATCATGAATCAAGAATCATGAATCGAATCATGAATCATGAATCATGAATAAAGAATCATGAATTGAATCATGAATCATGAATTGAATCTTGAATCATGAATCAAATCATGAAACATGAATCATGAATTGAATCATGAATCATGAATCAAATCATGAATTGAATCATGAATCATGAATCGAATCATGAATCATGAATTGAATCATGAATTGAATCATGAATCATGAATTGAATCATGAATCATGAATTATGAATCATGAATTGAATCATAAATTATGATTCATGAATTAAATCATGAATCATGAATCATGAAACATAAAATTGAATCATGAATCATAAATTGAAAAATAATGAATTGAATCATGAATCATGAATCATGAATTGAATCATGAATCGAATCATGAATCATGAATTGAATCATGAATCATGAATCATGAATTGAATCATGATTTATGAATCATGAATCGAATCATGAATCATGAATCATGAATTGAATCATGAATCATGAATCGAATCATGAATCATGAATTAAATCATGAATCATGAATTGAATCATGAATAATGAATTGAATCATGAATTGAATCATGAATCATGAATTGAATCATGAATCATGAATCGAATCATGAATCATGAATCGAATCATGAATCATGAATTGAATCATGAATCATGAATCATGAATTGAATCATGAATAATGAATTATGAATTATGAATTGAATCATGAATCATGAATAATGAATTGAATCATGAAACATGAATTAAGAATCATGAATCGAATCATGAATCATGAATCATGAATCAAATCATGAATAATGAATCATGAATCATGAATTGAATCATGAATCATGAATCATGAATCAAGAATCATGAATTGAATCATGAATAATGAATTGAATCTTGAATCATGAATCAAGAATCATGAATTGAATCATGAATCATGAATCATGAATCGAATCATGAATCATGAATCGAATCATGAATCATGAATCGAATCATGAATTATGAATCATGAATCAAGAATCATGAATCGAATCATGAATAAAGAATCATGAATCATGAATCATGAATTGAATCATGAATCATGAATTGAATCATGAATCATGAATCATGAATTGAATCATTAATCATGAATCGAATCATGTATCATGAATCATGAATTGAATCATGAATCATGAATTGAATCATGAATCATGAATTGAATCATGAATCATGAATCATGAATTGAATCATTAATCATGAATCGAATCATGTATCATGAATCATGAATTGAATCATGATTTATGAATCATGAATCGAATCATGAATCATGAATCATGAATTGAATCATGAATCATGAATCGAATCATGAATCATGAATTAAATCATGAATCATGAATTGAATCATGAATAATGAATTATGAATTATGAATTGAATCATCAATCATGAATAATGAATTGAATCATGAAACATGAATTAAGAATCATGAATCTAATCATGAAACATGAATCATGAATTGAATCATGAATCATGAATCAAATCATGAATTGAATCATGAATCATGAATCGAATCATGAATCATGAATTGAATCATGAATTGAATCATGAATCATGAATTGAATCATGAATCATGAATTATGAATCATGAATTGAATCATAAATTATGATTCATGAATTAAATCATGAATCATGAATCATGAAACATAAAATTGAATCATGAATCATGAATTGAATAATAATGAATTGAATCATGAATCATGAATTATGAATTGAATCATGAATCAAGAATCATGAATCATGAATTGAATCATGAATCATGAATTTAATCATGAATCATGAATTGAATCATGAATCATGAATCATGAATTAAATCATTAATCATGAATCATGAATCATGAATTGAATAATGAATTGAATCATGAATCATGAATCATGAATTAAATCATGAATCATGAATCATGAAACATAAATTGAAACATGAATCATGAATCATGAATTCAATAATAATGAATTGAATCATGAATCATGAATCATGAATTGAATCATGAATCAAGAATCACGAATCAAATCATGAATCGTGAATCGAATCATGAATAATGAATCATGAATCATGAATCATGAATTGAATCATGAATCATGAATCATGAATAAAGAATCATGAATTGAATCTTGAATCATGAATCAAGAATCATGAATTGAATCATGAATCATGAATCATGAATCGAATCATGAATCATGAATCGAATCATGAATAAAGAATCATGAATCATGAATCATGAATTGAATCATGAATCATGAATTGAATCATGAATCATGAATTGAATCATTAATCATGAATCGAATCATGAATCATGAATCATGAATTGAATCATGAATCATGAATCGAATCATGAATCATGAATTGAATCATGAATCATGAATCATGAATTGAATCATGAATAATGAATTATGAATCATGAATTGAATCATGAATTGAATCATGAATCATGAATTGAATCATGAAACATGAATTAAGAATCATGAATCGAATCATGAATCATGAATTGAATCATGAATCATGAATCGAATTATGAATCATGAATTGAATCATGAATCATGAATCAAATCATGAATCATGAATTGAATCATGAATTGAATCATGAATCATGAATTGAATCATAAATTCAATCATGAATTGATTCATAAATCATGAATTGAATCATGAATCATGAATTGAATCATGAATCAAGAATCATGAATCATGAATTGAATCATGAATCATGAATCGAATAATGAATCATGAATTGAATCATGAATCATGAATCATGAATTGAATCATTAATCATGAATCATTAATCATGAATTGAATCATAAATCATTAATTGAATCTTGAATCATGAATCATGAATTGAATCTTGAATCATGAATCATGAATCAAGAATCATGAATTGAATAATGAATCATGAATTGAATCATGAATCATGAATCATGAATTGAATCATGAATCAAGAATCATGAATCAAATCAGGAATCATGAATTGAATCATGAATCATGAATTGAATCATGAATCATGAATCAAATCATGAATAATGAATCATGAATCATGAATTGAATCATGAATCATGAATCATGAATCAAGAATCATGAATTGAATCATGAATCATGAATTGAATCTTGAATCATGAATCAAGAATCATGAATTGAATCATGAATCATGAATCATGAATCGAATCATGAATCATGAATCGAATCATGAATTATGAATCATGAATCAAGAATCATGAATCGAATCATGAATCATGAATTGAATCTTGAATCATGTATCAAGAATCATGAATTAAATCATGAATCATGAATCGAATCATGAATCATGAATCGAATCATGAATAAAGAATCATGAATCATGAATCATGAATTGAATCATGAATCATGAATTGAATCATGAATCATGAATTGAATCATGAATCATGAATCATGAATTGAATCATTAATCATGAATCGAATCATGTATCATGAATCATGAATTGAATCATGATTTATGAATCATGAATTGAATCTTGAATCATGAATCAAGAATCATGAATCGAATCATGAATCATGAATCATGAATCATGAATTGAATCATGAATCGAATCATGAATCATGAATTGAATCATGAATCGAATCATGAATCATGAATTGAATCATGAATCATGAATTGAATCATGAATTGAATCATGAATCATGAATTGAATCATGAATTCAATCATAAATTGAATCATAAATCATGAATTGAATCATGTATCATGAAATATGAATCATGAATTGAATCATGAATTATGAATCATGAATTGAATCATGAGTCATGAATCATCAATTGAATAATGAATTAAATCATGAATCATGAATCATGAATTAAATCATGAATCATGAAACATAAATTAAATCATGAATCATGAATTCAATAATAATGAATTGAATCATGAATCATGAATTGAATCATGAATCATGAATCGAATCATGAATCATGAATTGAATCATGAATCATGAATTGATTCATGAATCATAAATCATGAATTGAATCATTAATCATGAATCATTAATCATGAATTGAATCATGAATCATGAATTGAATCTTGAATCATGAATCATGAATCATGAATCATGAATCATGAATTGAATCATGAATCATGAATTGAATCATGAATCATGAATAATGAATTGAATCATGAATCAAGAATCATGAATCAAATCAGGAATCATGAATTGAATCATGAATCATGAATCATGAATCATGAATCGAATCATGAAAAATGAATCATGAATCATGAATCATGAATTGAATCATGAATCATGAATCATGAATCAAGAATCATGAATTGAATCATGAATCATGAATTGAATCTTGAATCATGAATCAAGAATCATGAATTGAATCATGAATCATGAATCAAGTCATGAATCATGAATTGAATCATGAATAAAGAATCATGAATCATGAATCATGAATTGAATCATGAATCATGAATCATGAATTGAATCATTAATCATGAATCGAATCATGAATCATGAATCATGAATTGAATCATGATTTATGAATCATGAATCGAATCTTGAATCATGAATCAAGAATCATGAATCGAATCATTAATCATGAATCATGAATTGAATCATGAATCATGAATCGAATCATGAATCATGAATTGAATCATGAATCATGAATTGAATCATGAATAATGAATTATGAATTATGAATTGAATCATGAATAATGAATTGAATCATGAAACATGAATTAAGAATCATGAATCGAATCATGAATCATGAATCATGAATTGAATCATGAATCATAAATCGAATCATGAATCATGAATTGAATCATGAATCATGAATCGAATTATGAATCATGAATTGAATCATGAATCATGAATTATGAATTGAATCATGAATCAAGAATCATGAATCATGAATTGAATCATGAATCATGAATCATGAATTGAATCATGAATCATGAATTGAATCATGAATCATGAATCATGAATTAAATCATTAATCATGAATCATGAATCATGAATTGAATAATGAATTGAATCATGAATCATGAATCATGAATTAAATCATGAATCATGAATCATGAAACATAAATTGAATCATGAATCATGAATCATGAATTCAATAATAATGAATTGAATCATGAATCATGAATCATGAATTGAATCATGAATCAAGAATCATGAATCAAATCATGAATCGTGAATCGAATCATAAATAATGAATCATGAATCATGAATCATGAATTGAATCATGAATCATGAATCATGAATAAAGAATCATGAATTGAATCATGAATCATGTATTGAATCTTGAATCATGAATCAAGAATCATGAATTGAATCATGAATCATGAATCATGAATCGAATCATGAATCATGAATCGAATCATGAATAAAGAATCATGAATCATGAATCATGAATTGAATCATGAATCATGAATTGAATCATGAATCATGAATTGAATCATTAATCATGAATCGAATCATGAATCATGAATCATGAATTGAATCATGATTTATGAATCATGAATCGAATCTTGAATCATGAATCAAGAATCATGAATCGAATCATGAATCATGAATCATGAATTGAATCATGAATCATGAATCGAATCATGAATCATGAATTGAATCATGAATCATGAATCATGAATCATGAATCATGAATTGAATCATGAATAATGAATTATGAATTATGAATTGAATCATGAATCATGAATAATGAATTGAATCATGAAACATGAATTAAGAATCATGAATCGAATCATGAATCATGAATTGAATCATGAATCATGAATCATGAATCATGAATCGAATCATGAATAATGAATCATGAATCATGAATTGAATCATGAATCATGAATCATGAATCAAGAATCATGAATTGAATCATGAATCATGAATTGAATCTTGAATCATGAATCAAGAATCATGAATTGAATAATGAATCATGAATCATGAATCGAATCATGAATCATGAATCGAATCAGGAATCATGAATCGAATCATGAATTATGAATCATGAATCAAGAATCATGAATCGAATCATGAATCATGAATTGAATCTTGAATCATGTATCAACAATCATGAATTAAATCATGAATCATGAATCGAATCATGAATCATGAATCGAATCATGAATAAAGAATCATGAATCATGAACCATGAATTGAATCATGAATCATGAATTGAATCATGAATCATGAATCATGAATTGAATCATTAATCATGAATCGAATCATGTATCATGAATCATGAATTGAATCATGAATCATGAATCATGAATTGAATCATGAATCATGAATTGAATCATGAATCATGAATCATGAATTGAATCATTAATCATGAATCGAATCATGTATCATGAATCATGAATTGAATCATGATTTATGAATCATGAATCGAATCATGAATCATGAATCATGAATTGAATCATGAATCATGAATCGAATCATGAATCATGAATTGAATCATGAATCATGAATTGAATCATGAATAATGAATTATGAATTATGAATTGAATCATGAATCATGAATAATGAATTGAATCATGAAACATGAATTAAGAATCATGAATCGAATCATGAAACATGAATCATGAATTGAATCATGAATCATGAATCGAATCATGAATTGCATCATGAATCATGAATCGAATCATGAATCATGAATTGAATCATGAATTGAATCATGAATCATGAATTGAATCATGAATCATGAATTATGAATCATGAATTGAATCATGAATTATGAATCATGAATTAAATTATGAATCATGAATCATGAAACATAAAATTGAATCATGAATCATGAATTGAATAATAATGAATTGAATCATGAATCATGAATTATGAATTGAATCATGAATCAAGAATCATGAATCATGAATTGAATCATGAATCATGAATCATGAATTGAATCATGAATCATGAATTGAATCATGAATCATGAATCATGAATTAAATCATTAATCATGAATCATGAATCATGAATTGAATAATGAATTGAATCATGAATCATGAATCATGAATTAAATCATGAAACATGAATCATGAATCATGAATTCAATAATAATGAATTGAATCATGAATCATGAATCATGAATTGAATCATGAATCATGAATCATGAATAAAGAATCATGAATTGAATCATGAATCATGAATTGAATCTTGAATCATGAATCAAGAATCATGAATTGAATCATGAATCATGAATCATGAATCGAATCATGAATCATGAATCGAATCATGAATAAAGAATCATGAATCATGAATCATGAATTGAATCATGAATCATGAATTGAATCATGAATCATGAATTGAATCATTAATCATGAATCGAATCATGAATCATGAATCATGAATTGAATCATGATTTATGAATCATGAATCGAATCTTGAATCATGAATCAAGAATCATGAATCGAATCATTAATCATGAATCATGAATTGAATCATGAATCATGAATCGAATCATGAATCATGAATTGAATCATGAATCATGAATTGAATCATGAATAATGAATTATGAATTATGAATTGAATCATGAATAATGAATTGAATCATGAAACATGAATTAAGAATCAAGAATCGAATCATGAATCATGAATCATGAATGGAATCATGAATCATAAATCGAATCATGAATCATGAATTGAATCATGAATCATGAATCGAATTATGAATCATGAATTGAATCATGAATCATGAATTATGAATTGAATCATGAATCAAGAATCATGAATCATGATTTGAATCATGAATCATGAATCATGAATCATGAATTGAATCATGAATCATGAATCATGAATTAAATCATTAATCATGAATCATGAATCATGAATTGAATAATGAATTGAATCATGAATCATGAATCATGAATTAAATCATGAATCATGAATCATGAAACATAAATTGAATCATGAATCATGAATCATGAATTCAATAATAATGAATTGAATCATGAATCATGAATCATGAATTGAATCATGAATCAAGAATCATGAATCAAATCATGAATCGTGAATCGAATCATAAATAATGAATCATGAATCATGAATCATGAATTGAATCATGAATCATGAATCATGAATAAAGAATCATGAATTGAATCATGAATCATGTATTGAATCTTGAATCATGAATCAAGAATCATGAATTGAATCATGAATCATGAATCATGAATCGAATCATGAATCATGAATCGAATCATGAATAAAGAATCATGAATCATGAATCATGAATTGAATCATGAATCATGAATTGAATCATGAATCATGAATTGAATCATTAATCATGAATCGAATCATGAATCATGAATCATGAATTGAATCATGATTTATGAATCATGAATCGAATCTTGAATCATGAATCAAGAATCATGAATCGAATCATGAATCATGAATCATGAATTGAATCATGAATCATGAATCGAATCATGAATCATGAATTGAATCATGAATCATGAATCATGAATTGAATCATGAATAATGAATTATGAATTATGAATTGAATTATGAATCATGAATAATGAATTGAATCATGAAACATGAATTAAGAATCATGAATCGAATCATGAATCATGAATTGAATCATGAATCATGAATCATGAATCATGAATCGAATCATGAATCATGAATCGAATCATGAATAATGAATCATGAATCATGAATTGAATCATGAATCATGAATCATGAATCAAGAATCATGAATTGAATCATGAATCATGAATTGAATCTTGAATCATGAATCAAGAATCATGAATTGAATCATGAATCATGAATCGAATCATGAATCATGAATCATGAATCGAATCATGAATCATGAATCGAATCATGAATTATGAATCATGAATCAAGAATCATGAATCGAATCATGAATCATGAATTGAATCTTGAATCATGTATCAACAATCATGAATTAAATCATGAATCATGAATCGAATCATGAATCATGAATCGAATCATGAATAAAGAATCATGAATCATGAACCATGAATTGAATCATGAATCATGAATTGAATCATGAATCATGAATCATGAATTGAATCATTAATCATAAATCGAATCATGTATCATGAATCATGAATTGAATCATGAATCATGAATCATGAATTGAATCATGAATCATGAATTGAATCATGAATCATGAATCATGAATTGAATCATTAATCATGAATCGAATCATGTATCATGAATCATGAATTGAATCATGATTTATGAATCATGAATCGAATCATGAATCATGAATCATGAATTGAATCATGAATCATGAATCGAATCATGAATCATGAATTGAATCATGAATCATGAATTGAATCATGAATAATGAATTATGAATTATGAATTGAATCATGAATCATGAATAATGAATTGAATCATGAAACATGAATTAAGAATCATGAATCGAATCATGAAACATGAATCATGAATTGAATCATGAATCATGAATCGAATCATGAATTGCATCATGAATCATGAATCGAATCATGAATCATGAATTGAATCATGAATTGAATCATGAATCATGAATTATGAATCAAGAATTAAATCATGAATCATGAATCATGAAACATAAAATTGAATCATGAATCATGAATTGAATAATAATGAATTGAATCATGAATCATGAATTATGAATTGAATCATGAATCAAGAATCATGAATCATGAATTGAATCATGAATCATGAATCATGAATTGAATCATGAATCATGAATTGAATCATGAATCATGAATCATGAATTAAATCATTAATCATGAATCATGAATCATGAATTGAATAATGAATTGAATCATGAATCATGAATTAAATCATTAAACATGAATCATGAATCATGAATTCAATAATAATGAATTGAATCATGAATCATGAATCATGAATTGAATCATGAATCAAGAATCATGAATCAAATCATGAATCATGAATCATGAATCATGAATTGAATCATGAATCATGAATCATGAATAAAGAATCATGAATTGAATCATGAATCATGAATTGAATCTTGAATCATGAATCAAGAATCATGAATTGAATCATGAATCATGAATCATGAATCGAATCATGAATCATGAATCGAATCATGAATAAAGAATCATGAATCATGAATCATGAATTGAATCATGAATCATGAATTGAATCATGAATCATGAATTGAATCATTAATCATGAATCGAATCATGAATCATGAATCATGAATTGAATCATGATTTATGAATCATGAATCGAATCTTGAATCATGAATCAAGAATCATGAATCGAATCATGAATCATGAATTGAATCATGAATCATGAATCGAATCATAAATCATGAATTGAATCATGAATCATGAATCATGAATTGAATCATGAATAATGAATTATGAATTATGAATTGAATCATGAATCATGAATAATGAATTGAATCATGAAACATGAATTAAGAATCATGAATCGAATCATGAATCATGAATCATGAATTGAATCATGAATCATGAATCGAATCATGAATCATGAATTGAATCATGAATCATGAATCAAATCATGAATCATGAATTGAATCATGAATTGAATCATGAATCATGAATTGAATCATGAATTCAATCATGAATTGAATCATAAATCATGAATTGAATCATGAATCATGAATTGAATCATGAATCAAGAATCATGAATCATGAATTGAATCATGAATCATGAATCGAATCATGAATCATGAATTGAATCATGAATCATGAATTGAATCATGAATCATGAATCATGAATTGAATCATTAATCATGAATCATTAATCATGAATTGAATCATAAATCATTAATTGAATCTTGAATCATGAATCATGAATTGAATCTTGAATCATGAATCATGAATCAAGAATCATGAATTGAATCATGAATCATGAATTGAATCATGAATCATGAATTCAATCATGAATCAAGAATCATGAATCAAATCAGGAATTATGAATTGAATCATGAATCATGAATCATGAATCATGAATCAAGAATCATGAATTGAATCATGAATCATGAATTGAATCTTGAATCATGAATCAAGAATCATGAATTGAATCATGAATCATGAATTGAATCTTGAATCATGAATCAAGAATCATGAATTGAATCATGAATCATGAATCATGAATCGAATCATGAATCATGAATCGAATCATGAATTATGAATCATGAATCAAGAATCCAATCATAAATCAAGAATCATGAATCAAATCAGGAATTATGAATTGAATCATGAATCATGAATCATGAATCATGAATCAAGAATCATGAATTGAATCATGAATCATGAATTGAATCTTGAATCATGAATCAAGAATCATGAATCGAATCATGAATCATGAATTGAATCTTGAATCATGTATCAAGAACCATGAATTAAATCATGAATCATGAATCGAATCATGAATCATGAATCGAATCATGAATAAAGAATCATGAATCATGAATCATGAATTGAATCATGAATCATGAATTGAATCATGAACCATGAATCATGAATTGAATCATTAATCATGAATCGAATCATGTATCATGAATCATGAATTGAATCATGATTTATGAATCATGAATCGAATCTTGAATCATGAATCAAGAATCATGAATCGAATCATGAATCATGAATCATGAATCATGAATTGAATCATGAATCAAATCATGAATCATGAATTGAATCATGAATCATGAATTGAATAATGAATAATGAATTATGAATTGAATCATGAATCATGAATAATGAATTGAATCATGAAACATGAATTAAGAATCATGAATCGAATCATGAAACATGAATAATGAATTGAAAAATGAATCATGAATCGAATCATGAATTGAATCATGAATCATGAATCGAATCATGAATCATGAATTGAATCATGAATTGAATCATGAATCATGAATTGAATCATGAATCATGAATTGAATCATGAATCATGAATTGAATCATGAATCATGAATTATGAATCATGAATTGAATCATGAATTATGAATCATGAATTAAATCATGAATCATGAATCATGAAACATAAAATTGAATCATGAATCATGAATTGAATAATAATGAATTGAATCATGAATCGTGAATTATGAATTGAATCATGAATCAAGAATCATGAATCATGAATTGAATCATGAATCATGAATCATGAATTAAATCATGAATCATGAATCATGAAACATAAATTGAATCATGAATCATGAATCATGAATTCAATAATAATGAATTGAATCATGAATCATAAATCATGAATTGAATCATGAATCAAGAATCATGAATCAAATCAGGAATCATGAATTGAATCATGAATCATGAATCATGAATCGAATCATGAATAATAAATCATGAAAAATGAATCATGAATCATGAATTGAATCATGAATCATGAATCATGAATAAAGAATCATGAATTGAATCATGAATCATGAATTGAATCTTGAATGATGAATCAAGAATCATGAATTGAATCATGAATCATGAATCATGAATCGAATCATGAATCATGAATCGAATCATGAATAAAGAATCATGAATCATGAATCATGAATTGAATCATGAATCATGAATTGAATCATGAATCATGAATCATGAATTGAATCATTAATCATGAATCGAATCATGAATCATGAATCATGATTTGAATCATGATTATGAATCATGAATCGAATCTTGAATCATGAATCAAGAATCATGAATCGAATCACGAATCATGAATCATGAATTGAATCATGAATCATGAATCGAATCATGAATCATGAATTGAATCATGAATCATGAATTGAATCATGAATAATGAATTATGAATTATGAATTGAATCATGAATCATGAATAATGAATTGAATCATGAAACATGAATTAAGAATCATGAATCGAATCATGAATCATGAATCATGAATTGAATCATGAATCATGAATCGAATCATGAATCATGAATTGAATCATGAATCATGAATCAAATCATGAATCATGAATTGAATCATGAATAGAATCATGAATCATGAATTGAATCATGAATTCAATCATGAATTTAATCATAAATCATGAATTGAATCATGAATCATGAATTGAATCATGAATCATGAATTATGAATCATTAATTGAATCATGAATTATGAATCATGAATTATATCATGAATCATGAATCATGAATTGTATCATGAATCATGAATCATGAATCGAATCATGAATCATGAATTGAATCATGAATCATGAATCATGAATCGAATCATGAATCATGAATTGAATCATGAATTGAATCATTAATCATGAATCATGAATCAAGAATTGAATAATGAATTGAATCATAATTCATGAATCATGAATTAAATCATGAGTCATGAATCATGAATTGAATAATGAATTGAATCATGAATCATGAATCATGAATTAAATCATGAATCATGAATCATGAATCATAAATTAATTCATGAATCATGAATTCAATAATAATGAATTGAATCATGGATCATGAATTGAATCATGAATCAAGAATCATGAATCATGAATTGAATCATGAATCATGAATCGAATCATCAATCATGAATTGAATCATGAATCATGAATCGAATCATGAATCATGAATTGAATCATGAATCATGAAATGAATCATTAATCATGAATCATGAATCATGAATTGAATAATGAATTGAATCATGAATTATGAATCATGAATTAAATCATGAGTCATGAATCATGAATTGAATCATGAATCATGAATTAAATCATGAATCATGAATCATGAAACATAAATTAAATCATGAATCATGAATTCAATAATAATGAATTGAATCATGAATCATGAATTGAATCATGAATCAAGAATCATGAATCATGAATTGAATCATGAATTATGAATCGAATCATGAATCATGAATTGAATCATGAATCATGAATTGAATCATGAATCATGAATTGAATCATTAATCATGCATCATTAATCATGAATTGAATCATGAATCATTAATTGAATCTTGAATCATGAATCATGAATTGAATCTTGAATCATGAATCATGAATCAAGAATCATGAATTGAATCATGAATCATGAATTGAATCATGAATCATGAATCATGAATTGAATCATAAATCAAGAATCATTAAATCAAATCAGGAATCATGAATTGAATCATGAATCATGAAACATGAATCGAATCATGAATAATGAATCATGAATCATGAATTGAATCATGAATCATCAATCGAATCATGAATCATGAATCGAATCATGAATAAAGAATCATGAATTGAATCATGAATCATGAATTGAATCATGAATCATGAATCATGAATTGAATCATTAATCATGAATCAAATCATGTATCATGAATCATGAAATGAATCATGATTTATGAATCATGAATCGAATCTTGAATCATGAATCAAGAATCATGAATCGAATCATGAATCATGAATCATGAATTGAATCATGAATCATGAATCGACTCATGAATCATGAATTGAATCATGAATCATGAATTGAATCATGAATAGTGAATTATGAATTATGAATTGAATCATGAATCATGAATAATGAATTGAATCATGAAACATGAATTAAGAATCATGAATCGAATCATGAATCATGAATCATGAATTGAATCATGAATCATGAATTGAATCATGAATTGAATCATGAATCATGAATCGAATCATGAATTGAATCATGAATCATGAATCGAATCATGAATCATGAATTGAATCATGAATTGAATCATGAATCATGAATTGAATCATGAATCATGAATTATGAATCATGAATGGAATCATGAATTATGAATCATGAATTAAATCATGAATCATGAATCATGAAACATAAAATTGGATCATGAATCATGAATTGAATAATAATGAATTGAATCTTGAATCATGGATTATGAATTGAATCATGAATCAAGAATCATGAATCATGAATTGAATCATGAATCATGAATCATGAATCGAATCATGAATCATGAATTGAATAATAATGAATTGAATCTTGAATCATGGATTATGAATTGAATCATGAATCAAGAATAATGAATCATGAATTGAATCATGAATCATGAATCATGAATCGAATCATGAATCATGAATTAAATCCTGAATCATGAATCATGAATTGAATCATTAATCATGAATCATGAATGATGAATTGAATAATGAATTGAATCATGAATCATGAATTAAATCATGAATCATGAATCATGAAACATAAATTGAATCATGAATCATGAATTCAATAATAATGAATTGAATCATGAATCATGAATCATGAATTGAACCATGAATCAAGAATCATGAATCATGAATTGAATAATGAATTGAATCATGAATCATGAATCATGAATTAAATCATGAATCATGAATCATGAAACATAAATTGAATCATGAATCATGAATCATGAATTCAATAATAATGAATTGAATCATGAATCATGAATCATGAATTGAATCATGACTCAAGAATCATGAATCATGAATCATGAATTGAATCATGAATCATGAATCATGAATTGAATCATTAATGATGAATCATGAATTGTATCATGAATCATGAATTGAATCTTGAATCATGAATCATGAATCATAAATCATGAATAGAATCATGAATAATGAATCAAATCATGAATCAAGAATCATGAATAAAATCATGAATCATGAATCATGAATTGAATCATGAATCGAATCATGAATCATGAATTGAATCATGAATTGAATCATAAATCATGAATAGAATCATGAATAATGAATTGAATCATGAATCATGAATCATGAATTGAATCATGAAATATGAATTGAATCAGGAATCGAATCATGAATTGAATCATGAATCATGAATTGAATCATGAATTGAATCATGAATCAAATCATGAATTGAGTCATGAATCATGATTTAAATCATGAATCATTAATTGCATCATGAATCATGAATCATACATTGAATCATGAATCATTAATTGAATCATGAATCATGAATCATACATTGAATCATGAATCATGAATCATGAATTGAATCATGAATCATGAATTATGAATCATGAATTAAATCATGAATCATGAATTGAATCATGAATCATGAATCATGAATCATGAATCATGAATTGAATCATGAATCATGAATCATGAATTGAATCATGAACCATGAATCATAAATTGAATCATGAATCATGAATCATGAATCAAATCATGAATCATGAATTGAATTATGAATAATGAATCATGAATTGAATCATGAATTGAATCATGAATCATGAATCAAGAATTGAATCATAAATCATGAATTGAATCATGAATTGAATCATGAATCATGAAATGAATCATGAATCAAGAATTGAATCATGAATCATGAATTGAATCATGAATCATGAATTGAATTTCTGAATTGAATCATGAATCATGAATCATGAATTGAATCATAAATGATGAATCATGAATTGAATCATGAATCATGAATTGAATTATTGAATTGAATCATGAATCCTGAATCATGAATTGAATCATGAATGATGAATCATGAATTGAATCATGAATCATGAATTGAATTTCCGAATTGAATCATGAATCATAAATCATGAATTGAATCATGAATCATGAATCATGAATTGAATCATGAATGATGAATTGAATAGTTAATCATGAATCATGAAATAAATCATGAATGATGAATCATGAATTGAATTATGAATAATGAATTGAATCATGAATTGAATCATGAATCATGAATTGATTCTTGAATCATGAATCATGAATCATGAATTGAATCTTGAATCATGAATTGAATTATGAATCATGAATCATGAATTGAATCATGAATCATGAAATAAATCATGAATCATGAATTGAATCATGAATCATGAATCGAATAATGAATCATGAATCGAATCATGAATTGAATTCCTGAATTGAATCATAAATCATGAATTGAATCATGAATCATGAATTGAATCATGAATCAACAATCATGAATCATGAATTGAATCATGAATCATGAATCGAATCATGAATCATGAATTGAATCATGAATCATGAATTGAATCATGAATCATGAATCATGAATTGAATCATTAATCATGAATCATTAATCATGAATTGAATCATAAATCATTAATTGAATCTTGAATCATGAATCATGAATTGAATCTTGAATCATGAATCATGAATCAAGAATCATGAATTGAATCATGAATCATGAATTGAATCATGAATCATGAATCATGAATTCAATCATGAATCAAGAATCATAATTCAAATCAGGAATCATGAATTGAATCATGAATCATGAATCATGAATCATGAATCAAGAATCATGAATTGAATCATGAATCATAAATTGAATCTTGAATCATGAATCAAGAATCATGAATTGAATCATGAATCATGAATTGAATCTTGAATCATGAATCAAGAATCATGAATTGAATCATGAATCATGAATCGAATCATGAATCATGAATCGAATCATGAATTATGAATCATGAATCAAGAATCATGAATCGAATCATGAATCATGAATTGAATCTTGAATCATGTATCAAGAATCATGAATTAAATCATGAATCATGAATCGAATCATGAATCATGAATCGAATCATGAATAAAGAATCATGAATCATGAATCATGAATTGAATCATGAATCATGAATTGAATCATGAACCATGAATCATGAATTGAATCATTAATCATGAATCGAATCATGTATCATGAATCATGATTTATGAATCATGAATCGAATCTTGAATCATGAATCAAGAATCATGAATCGAATGATGAATCATGAATCATGAATCATGAATCATGAATTGAATCATGAATCGAATCATGAATCATGAATTGAATCATGAATCATGAATTGAATAATGAATAATGAATTATCAATTATGAATTGAATCATGAATCATGAATAATGAATTGAATCATGAAACATGAATTAAGAATCATGAATCGAATCATGAAACATGAATCATGAATTGAATCATGAATCATGAATCGAATCATGAATTGAATCATGAATCATGAATCGAATCATGAATCATGAATTGAATCATGAATTGAATCATGAATCATGAATTGAATCATGAATCATGAATTATGAATCATGAATTGAATCATGAATCATGAATTGAATCATGAATCATGAATTATGAATCATGAATTGAATCATGAATTATGAATCATGAATTAAATCATGAATCATGAATCATGAAACATAAAATTGAATCATGAATCATGAATTGAATAATAATGAATTGAATCATGAATCATGAATTATGAATTGAATCATGAATCAAGAATCATGAATCATGAATTAAATCATGAATCATGAATCATGAATCATGAATTGAATCATGAATCATGATTCATAAAATGAATCATGAATCATGAATTGAATCATGAATCATGAATCATACATTGAATCATGAATCATGAATCATAACTTGAATCATGAATCATGAATCATGAATTGAATCATGAATCAAGAATTATAAATTGAATCATGAATCATGAATCATGAATCAAATCATGAATCATGAATTGAATTATGAATAATAAATCATGAATTGAATCATGAATTTAATCATGAATCATGAATCATGAATTGAATCATGAATCTTGAATCATGAATTGAATCTTGAATCATGAATAATGAATCGAATCATGAATCATGATTTGAATAATGAATCTTGAATCATGAATCAAGAATCATGAATCGAATCATGAATCATGAATTGAATCATGAATCATGAATCGAATCATGAATCATGAATTGAATCATGAATCATGTATCATGAATTGAATCATGAATAATGAATTATGAATTATGAATTGAATCATGAATCATGAATAATGAATTGAATCATGAAACATGAATTAAGAATCATGAATCGAATCATGAATCATGAATCATGAATTGAATCATGAATCATGAATCGAATCATGAATCATGAATTGAATCATGAATCATGAATCAAATCATGAATCATGAATTGAATCATGAATAGGATCATGAATCATGAATTGAATCATGAATTCAATCATGAATTGAATCATAAATCATGAATTGAATCATGAATCATGAATTGAATCATGAATCATGAATTATGAATCATTAATTGAATCATGAATTATGAATTATGAATTGTATCATGAATCATGAATCATGAATCGAATCATGAATCATGAATTGAATCATGAATCATGAATCATGAATCGAATCATGAATCATGAATTGAATCATGAATCATGAATTGAATAATGAATTGAATCATGAATCATGAATCATGAATTAAATCATGAGTCATGAATCATGAATTGAATAATGAATTGAATCATGAATCATGAATCATGAATTAAATCATGAATCATGAATCATGAAACATAAATTAAATCATGAATCATGAACTCAATAATAATGAATTGAATCATGAATCATGAATTGAATCATGAATCAAGAATCATGAATCATGAATTGAATCATGAATCATGAATCATGAATCGAATCATGAATCATGAATTGAATCATGAATCATGAATCGAATCATGAATCATGAATTGAATCATGAATCATGAATCATGAAATGAATCATTAATCATGAATCATGAATCATGAATTGAATAATGAATTGAATCATGAATCATGAATCATGAATTAAATCATGAGTCATGAATCATGAATTGAATCATGAATCATGAATCATGAATTAAATCATGAATCATGAATCATGAAACATAAATTAAATCATGAATCATGAATTCAATAATAATGAATTGAATCATGAATCATGAATTGAATCATGAATCAAGAATCATGAATCATGAATTGAATCATGAATTATGAATCGAATCATGAATCATGAATTGAATCATGAATCATGAATTGAATCATGAATCATGAATCATGAATTGAATCATTAATCATGCATCATTAATCATGAATTGAATCATTAATCATTAATGGAATCTTGAATCATGAATCATGAATTGAATCTTGAATCATGAATCATGAATCAAGAATCATGAATTGAATCATGAATCATGAATTGAATCATGAATCATGAATCATGAATTGAATCATGAATCAAGAATCAATAAATCAAATCAGGAATCATGAATTGAATCATGAATCATGAATCATGAATCGAATCATGAATAATGAATCATAAATCATGAATTGAATCATGAATCATTAATCGAATCATGAATCATGAATCGAATCATGAATAAAGAATCATGAATTGAATCATGAATCATGAATTGAATCATGAATCATGAATCATGAATTGAATCATTAATCATGAATCAAATCATGTATCATGAATCATGAATTGAATCATGATTTATGAATCATGAATCGAATCTTGAATCATGAATCAAGAATCATGAATCGAATCATGAATCATGAATCATGAATTGAATCATGAATCATGAATCGACTCATGAATCATGAATTGAATCATGAATCATGAATTGAATCATGAATAATGAATTATGAATTATGAATTGAATCATGAATCATGAATAATAAATTGAATCATGAAACATGAATTAAGAATCATGAATTGAATCATGAATCATGAATCATGAATTGAATCATGAATCATGAATCGAATCATGAATCATGAATCGAATCATGAATTGAATCATGAATCATGAATCGAATCATGAATCATGAATTGAATCATGAATTGAATCATGAATCATGAATTGAATCATGAATCATGAATTATGAATCATGAATGGAATCATGAATTATGAATCATGAATTAAATCATGAATCATGAATCATGAAACATAAAATTGGATCATGAATCATGAATTGAATAATAATGAATTGAATCTTGAATCATGGATTATGAATTGAATCATGAATCAAGAATCATGAATCATGAATTGAATCATGAATCATGAATCATGAATCGAATCATGAATCATGAATTGAATAATAATGAATTGAATCTTGAATCATGGATTATGAATTGAATCATGAATCAAGAATCATGAATCATGAATTGAATCATGAATCATGAATCGAATCATGAATCATGAATTAAATCATGAATCATGAATCATGAATTGAATCATTAATCATGAATCATGAATGATGAATTGAATAATGAATTGAATCATGAATCATGAATCATGAATTAAATCATGAATCATGAATCATGAAACATAAATTGAATCATGAATCATGAATTCAATAATAATGAATTGAATCATGAATCATGAATCATGAATTGAACCATGAATCAAGAATCATGAATCATGAATTGAATAATGAATTGAATCATGAATCATGAATCATGAATTAAATCATGAATCATGAAACATAAATTGAATCATGAATCATGAATCATGAATTCAATAATAATGAATTGAATCATGAATCATGAATCATGAATTGAATCATGACTCAAGAATCATGAATCATGAATCATGAATCATGAATCACGAATCATGAATCATTAATCATGAATCATGAATTGAATCATGAATCATGAATCATGAATTGAATCATTAATCATGAATCATGAATTGAATCATGAATCATGAATTGAATCTTGAATCATGAATCATGAATCATAAATCATGAATAGAATCATGAATAATGAATCAAATCATGAATCAAGAATCATGAATAAAATCATGAATCATGAATCATGAATCATGAATTGAATCATGAATCGAATCATGAATCATGAATTGAATCATGAATTGAATCATAAATCATGAATAGAATCATGAATAATGAATTGAATCATGAATCATGAATCATGAATTGAATCATGAAATATGAATTGAATCAGGAATCGAATCATGAATTGAAGCATGAATCATGAATTGAATCATGAATTGAATCATGAATAAAATCATGAATTGAATCATGAATCAAATCATGAATTGAGTCATGAATCATGATTTAAATCATGAATCATTAATTGTATCATGAATCATGAATCATACATTGAATCATGAATCATTAATTGAATCATGAATCATGAATCATACATTGAATCATGAATCATGAAACATGAATTGAATCATGAATCATGAATTATGAATCATGAATTAAATCATGAATCATGAATTGAATCATGAATCATGAATCATGAATCATGAATTGAATCATGAATCATGAATCATGAATTGAATCATGAACCATGAATCATAAATTGAATCATGAATCATGAATCATGAATCAAATCATGAATCATGAATTGAATTATGAATAATGAATCATGAATTGAATCATGAATTGAATCATGAATCATGAATCAAGAATTGAATCATAAATCATGAATTGAATCATGAATTGAATCATGAATCATGAAATGAATCATGAATCATGAATTGAATCATGAATCATGAATTGAATCATGAATTGAATCATGAATCATGAATTGAATTTCTGAATTGAATCATGAATCATGAATCATGAATTGAATCATAAATGATGAATCATGAATTGAATCATGAATCATGAATTGAATTATTGAATTGAATCATGAATCCTGAATCATGAATTGAATCATAAATGATGAATCATGAATTGAATCATGAATCATGAATCATGAATTGAATCATGAATCATGAATCGAATCATGAATCATGAATCGAATCATGAATTGAATCATGAATCATGAATCGAATCATGAATCATGAATTGAATCATGAATTGAATCATGAATCATGAATTGAATCATGAATCATGAATTATGAATCATGAATGGAATCATGAATTATGAATCATGAATTAAATCATGAATCATGAATCATGAAACATAAAATTGGATCATGAATCATGAATTGAATAATAATGAATTGAATCTTGAATCATGGATTATGAATTGAATCATGAATCAAGAATCATGAATCATGAATTGAATCATGAATCATGAATCATGAATCGAATCATGAATCATGAATTGAATAATAATGAATTGAATCTTGAATCATGGATTATGAATTGAATCATGAATCAAGAATCATGAATCATGAATTGAATCATGAATCATGAATCGAATCATGAATCATGAATTAAATCATGAATCATGAATCATGAATTGAATCATTAATCATGAATCATGAATGATGAATTGAATAATGAATTGAATCATGAATCATGAATCATGAATTAAATCATGAATCATGAATCATGAAACATAAATTGAATCATGAATCATGAATTCCATAATAATGAATTGAATCATGAATCATGAATCATGAATTGAACCATGAATCAAGAATCATGAATCATGAATTGAATAATGAATTGAATCATGAATCATGAATCATGAATTAAATCATGAATCATGAATCATGAAACATAAATTGAATCATGAATCATGAATCATGAATTCAATAATAATGAATTGAATCATGAATCATGAATCATGAATTGAATCATGACTCAAGAATCATGAATCATGAATCATGAATCATGAATCACGAATCATGAATCATTAATCATGAATCATGAATTGAATCATGAATCATGAATCATGAATTGAATCATTAATCATGAATCATGAATTGAATCATGAATCATGAATTGAATCTTGAATCATGAATCATGAATCATAAATCATGAATAGAATCATGAATAATGAATCAAATCATGAATCAAGAATCATGAATAAAATCATGAATCATGAATCATGAATCATGAATTGAATAATGAATTGAATCATGAATCATGAATCATGAATTGAATCATGAAATATGAATTGAATCAGGAATCGAATCATGAATTGAAGCATGAATCATGAATTGAATCATGAATTGAATCATGAATCGAATCATGAATTGAATCATGAATCAAATCATGAATTGAATCATGAATCATGATTTAAATCATGAATCATTAATTGTATCATGAATCATGAATCATACATTGAATCATGAATCATTAATTGAATCATGAATCATGAATCATACATTGAATCATGAATCATGAATCATGAATTGAATCATGAATCATGAATTATGAATCATGAATTAAATCATGAATCATGAATTGAATCATGAATCATGAATCATGAATCATGAATTGAATCATGAATCATGAATCATGAATTGAATCATGAACCATGAATCATAAATTGAATCATGAATCATGAATCATGAATCAAATCATGAATCATGAATTGAATTATGAATAATGAATCATGAATTGAATCATGAATTGAATCATGAATCATGAATCAAGAATTGAATCATAAATCATGAATTGAATCATGAATTGAATCATGAATCATGAAATGAATCATGAATCATGAATTGAATCATGAATCATGAATTGAATCATGAATTGAATCATGAATCATGAATTGAATCATGAATCATGAATCGAATCATTAATAATGAAGTGAATCATGATTCATAAATCATGAATTGAATCATGAATCATGAATTGAATTTCTGAATTGAATCATGAATCATGAATCATGAATTGAATCATAAATGATGAATCATGAATTGAATCATGAATCATGAATTGAATTATTGAATTGAATCATGAATCCTGAATCATGAATTGAATCATAAATGATGAATCATGAATTGAATCATGAATCATGAATCATGAATCATGAATTGAATCATGAATCATGAATTGAATCATGAAACATGAATCATAAATTGAATCATGAATCATGAATCATGAATCAAATCATGAATCATGAATTGAATTATGAATAATGAATCATGAATTGAATCATGAATTGAATCATGAATCATGAATCAAGAATTGAATCATAAATCATGAATTGAATCATGAATTGAATCATGAATCATGAATCATTAATTGAATCATGAATGATGAATTGAATAATAAATCATGAATCAAGAAATAAATCATGAATGATGAATCATGAATTGAATTATGAATAATGAATTGAATCATGAATTGAATCATGAATCATGAATTGATTCTTGAATCATGAATCATGAATCATGAATTGAATCATGAATCATGAATTGAATTATGAATCATGAATCATGTATTGAATCATGAATCATGAAATGAATCATGAATCATGAATTGAATCATGAATCATGAAACGAATAATGAATCATGAATCGAATCATGAATTGAATCATGAATCATGAATTGAATCATGAATTGAATCATGAATCATGAATCATGAATTGAATCATGAATCATGAATTGAATCATGAATTGAATCATGAATCAAATAATGAATTATGAATCATGAATTGAATCATGAATGATGAATCATGAATTGAATCATGAATCATGAATTGAATCATGAATCATGAATTGAATCATGAATCATGATTTGAATCATGAATTATGAATTGAATCATGAATTATGAATTGAATCATGATTCATGAATAATAAATCATAAAATAAATCATGAATTATGAATTGAATCATTATTCATGAATAATAAATCATGAATCGAATCATGATTCATGAATCGAATCATGATTCATGAATCATGAATCGAATCATGATTCATGAATCATGAATCGAATCATGATTCATAAATCATGAATCGAATCATGATTCATGAATCGAATCATGATTCATGAATCATGAATCGAATCATAATTCATGAATCATGAATTGAATCATGATTCATGAATCATGAATCGAATCATAAATCATGAATCATGAATCGAATCATGATTCATGAATCATGAATCGAATCATAAATCATGAATCGAATCCTGATTCATGAATCATGAATCGAATCATGAATCATGAATCGAATATCATGAATCGAATCATAAATCATGAATTGAATCATAAATCATGAATCATGAAATGAATCATGAATTGAATCATGAATCATAATTTTAATCATGAATCATGAATTGAATCATATATTAAATCATGAATCATGAATTGAATCATAAATCATGAATCATGAATTGAATGATGAATCATGAATTGAATCATGAATTGAATCATGAATCATGAATTGAATCATGAATAATGAATTGAATCATGAATTGAATCATGAATCATGAATTGAATCATGATTCATGAATCATGAATCATGAATCGAATCATGATTAATGAATTATGAATCGAATCATGATTCATAAATCATGAATCATGAATCGAATCATAAATCAAGAATTGAATTATAAATCATGAATCATTAAATGAATCATGAATTGAATCATAAATCATGAATCATTAAATGAATCTTGAATTGAATCATGAACCATGAAGTGAATCATGAGTCATGAATTGAATCATGAATTGAATCATGAATCATGAATAGAATCGTGATTCATGAATCATGAATCGAATCATGATTCATTAATCATGAATCGAATCATGATTCATTAATCATGAATCATATCATAAATCATGAATTGAATCATAAATCATTAATCATGAAATGAATCATGAATTGAATCATGAATCATGAATTAAATCATGAATCACGAATCATGAATCATGAGTCATGAATTGTATCATGAATCATGAATCATGAATTGAATAATGAATCATTAATCATGAATTGAATCATGAATCATGAATTGAATCATGATTCATGTATCATGAATTGAATCATGAATCATGAATCATGAAATAATTCATGAATTGAAATATGAATTGAATTATGAATAATGAATTGAATCATGAATTGAATCATGAATCATGAATTGATTCTTGAATCATGAATCATGAATCAGGAATCATGAATTGAATCATGAATCATGATTTGATTCATGAATCATGAATTCAATCATATATTGAATCATGAATCATGAATTGAATCATTAAATGAATCATGAATCATAAATCATGAATTGAATCATGAATCATGAATTGAATCATGAATTGAATCATGAATCATAAGTCATGAATCGAATCATAAATCATAAATCGAATCATGAATCATGAATTGAATCATGATTTATGAATCATGAATCATAAATTGAATCATGATTCATGAATCATAAATCATGAATCGAATCATGATTCATGAATCATGAATCATAAATCAAATCATAAGTCATGAATTGAATCATAAATCATGAAGTGAATCATGAGTCATGAATTGAATCATGAATCATGAATTGAATCATGATTCATAAATCATGATTCATGAATTGAATCATGATTCATGAATTATGAATCATGAATCATGAATCGAATCGTGATTCATGAATCGAATCATCATTCATGAATCATGAATCATGAATCGAATCATGATTCATGAATCGAATCATTATTCATGAATCATGAATCGAATCATGATTCATTAATCATGAATCATAAATCGTATCATAAATCATGAATTGAATCAAAAATCATGAATCATGAAATAAATCATGAATCATGAATCATGAGTCATGAGTCATGAATTAAATAATGAATCATGAATTTAATCAAAAATTAATGAATCATGAATTGAATCATGATTCATGCATCATGAATTGAATCATGAATAATGAATTGAATCATGAATCATGAATTGAATCATGAATCATGACTCATGAATCAGGAATCAGGAATCATGAATTGAATCATGAATCATGAATCGAATAATGAATCATGAATCATGAATTGAATCATGAATCATGAATTGAATCAGGAATCGAATCATGAATCGAATCATGAATCATGAATTGAATCAGGAATCGAATCATGAATTGAATCATGAATCATGAATTGAATCATGAATCATGAATTGAATCATGAATCATGATTCATAAATCGAATCATGAATCATGAATTGAATCATGAATCGAATCATGAATTGATTCATAATTCATTATTTAAATCATGAATCATGAATTGAATCATGAATCATGATTCATAAAATGAATCATGAATCATGAATTGAATCATGAATCATGAATCATACATTGAATCATGAATCATGAATCATAACTTGAATCATGAATCATGAAACATGAATTGAATCATGAATCAAGAATTATAAATTGAATCATGAATCATGAATCATGAATCAAATCATGAATCATGAATTGAATTATGAATAATAAATCATGAATTGAATCATGAATTTAATCATGAATCATGAATCATGAATTGAATCATGAATCTTGAATCATGAATTGAATCTTGAATCATGAATCATGAATCGAATCATGAATCATGATTTGAATAATGAATCTTGAATCATGAATCAAGAATCATGAATCGAATCATGAATCATGAATTGAATCATGAATCATGAATCGAATCATGAATCATGAATTGAATCATGAATCATGTATCATGAATTGAATCATGAATAATGAATTATGAATTATGAATTGAATCATGAATCATGAATAATGAATTGAATCATGAAACATGAATTAAGAATCATGAATCGAATCATGAATCATGAATCATGAATTGAATCATGAATCATGAATCGAATCATGAATCATGAATTGAATCATGAACCATGAATCAAATCATGAATCATGAATTGAATCATGAATAGGATCATGAATCATGAATTGAATCATGAATTCAATCATGAATTGAATCATAAATCATGAATTGAATCATGAATCATGAATTGAATCATGAATCATGAATTATGAATCATTAATTGAATCATGAATTATGAATTATAAATTAAATCATGAATCATGAATCATGAATTGTATCATGAATCATGAATCATGAATCGAATCATGAATCATGAATCATGAATCATGAATCGAATCATGAATCATGAATTGAATCATGAATCATGAATTGAATAATGAATTGAATCATGAATCATGAATCATGAATTAAATCATGAGTCATGAATCATGAATTGAATAATGAATTGAATCATGAATCATGAATCATGAATTAAATCATGAATCATGAATCATGAAACATAAATTAAATCATGAATCATGAACTCAATAATAATGAATTGAATCATGAATCATGAATTGAATCATGAATCAAGAATCATGAATCATGAATTGAATCATGAATCATGAATCATGAATCGAATCATGAATCATGAATTGAATCATGAATCATGAATCGAATCATGAATCATGAATTGAATCATGAATCATGAATCATGAAATGAATCATTAATCATGAATCATGAATCATGAATTGAATAATGAATTGAATCATGAATCATGAATCATGAATTAAATCATGAGTCATGAATCATGAATTGAATCATGAATCATGAATCATGAATTAAATCATGAATCATGAATCATGAAACATAAATTAAATCATGAATCATGAATTCAATAATAATGAATTGAATCATGAATCATGAATTGAATCATGAATCAAGAATCATGAATCATGAATTGAATCATGAATTATGAATCGAATCATGAATCATGAATTGAATCATGAATCATGAATTGAATCATGAATCATGAATCATGAATTGAATCATTAATCATGCATCATTAATCATGAATTGAATCATGAATCATTAATGGAATCTTGAATCATGAATCATGAATTGAATCTTGAATCATGAATCATGAATCAAGAATCATGAATTGAATCATGAATCATGAATTGAATCATGAATCATGAATCATGAATTGAATCATGAATCAAGAATCAATAAATCAAATCAGGAATCATGAATTGAATCATGAATCATGAATCATGAATCGAATCATGAATAATGAATCATAAATCATGAATTGAATCATGAATCATTAATCGAATCATGAATCATGAATCGAATCATGAATAAAGAATCATGAATTGAATCATGAATCATGAATTGAATCATGAATCATGAATCATGAATTGAATCATTAATCATGAATCAAATCATGTATCATGAATCATGAATTGAATCATGATTTATGAATCATGAATCGAATCTTGAATCATGAATCAAGAATCATGAATCGAATCATGAATCATGAATCATGAATTGAATCATGAATCATGAATCGACTCATGAATCATGAATTGAATCATGAATCATGAATTGAATCATGAATAATGAATTATGAATTATGAATTGAATCATGAATCATGAATAATAAATTGAATCATGAAACATGAATTAAGAATCATGAATTGAATCATGAATCATGAATCATGAATTGAATCATGAATCATGAATCGAATCATGAATCATGAATCGAATCATGAATTGAATCATGAATCATGAATCGAATCATGAATCATGAATTGAATCATGAATTGAATCATGAATCATGAATTGAATCATGAATCATGAATTATGAATCATGAATGGAATCATGAATTATGAATCATGAATTAAATCATGAATCATGAATCATGAAACATAAAATTGGATCATGAATCATGAATTGAATAATAATGAATTGAATCTTGAATCATGGATTATGAATTGAATCATGAATCAAGAATCATGAATCATGAATTGAATCATGAATCATGAATCATGAATCGAATCATGAATCATGAATTGAATAATAATGAATTGAATCTTGAATCATGGATTATGAATTGAATCATGAATCAAGAATCATGAATCATGAATTGAATCATGAATCATGAATCGAATCATGAATCATGAATTAAATCATGAATCATGAATCATGAATTGAATCATTAATCATGAATCATGAATGATGAATTGAATAATGAATTGAATCATGAATCATGAATCATGAATTAAATCATGAATCATGAATCATGAAACATAAATTGAATCATGAATCATGAATTCAATAATAATGAATTAAATCATGAATCATGAATCATGAATTGAACCATGAATCAAGAATCATGAATCATGAATTGAATAATGAATTGAATCATGAATCATGAATCATGAATTAAATCATGAATCATGAAACATAAATTGAATCATGAATCATGAATCATGAATTCAATAATAATGAATTGAATCATGAATCATGAATCATGAATTGAATCATGACTCAAGAATCATGAATCATGAATCATGAATCATGAATCACGAATCATGAATCATTAATCATGAATCATGAATTGAATCATGAATCATGAATCATGAATTGAATCATTAATCATGAATCATGAATTGAATCATGAATCATGAATTGAATCTTGAATCATGAATCATGAATCATAAATCATGAATAGAATCATGAATAATGAATCAAATCATGAATCAAGAATCATGAATAAAATCATGAATCATGAATCATGAATCATGAATTGAATCATGAATCGAATCATGAATCATGAATTGAATCATGAATTGAATCATAAATCATGAATAGAATCATGAATAATGAATTGAATCATGAATCATGAATCATGAATTGAATCATGAAATATGAATTGAATCAGGAATCGAATCATGAATTGAAGCATGAATCATGAATTGAATCATGAATTGAATCATGAATAAAATCATGAATTGAATCATGAATCAAATCATGAATTGAGTCATGAATCATGATTTAAATCATGAATCATTAATTATATCATGAATCATGAATCATACATTGAATCATGAATCATTAATTGAATCATGAATCATGAATCATACATTGAATCATGAATCATGAATCATGAATTGAATCATGAATCATGAATTATGAATCATGAATTAAATCATGAATCATGAATTGAATCATGAATCATGAATCATGAATCATGAATTGAATCATGAATCATGAATCATGAATTGAATCATGAACCATGAATCATAAATTGAATCATGAATCATGAATCATGAATCAAATCATGAATCATGAATTGAATTATGAATAATGAATCATGAATTGAATCATGAATTGAATCATGAATCATGAATCAAGAATTGAATCATAAATCATGAATTGAATCATGAATTGAATCATGAATCATGAAATGAATCATGAATCATGAATTGAATCATGAATCATGAATTGAATCATGAATTGAATCATGAATCATGAATTGAATCATGAATCATGAATCGAATCATTAATAATGAAGTGAATCATGATTCATAAATCATGAATTGAATCATGAATCATGAATTGAATTTCTGAATTGAATCATGAATCATGAATCATGAATTGAATCATAAATGATGAATCATGAATTGAATCATGAATCATGAATTGAATTATTGAATTGAATCATGAATCCTGAATCATGAATTGAATCATAAATGATGAATCATGAATTGAATCATGAATCATGAATCATGAATTGAATCATGAATCATGAATCGAATCATGAATCATGAATCGAATCATGAATTGAATCATGAATCATGAATCGAATCATGAATCATGAATTGAATCATGAATTGAATCATGAATCATGAATTGAATCATGAATCATGAATTATGAATCATGAATGGAATCATGAATTATGAATCATGAATTAAATCATGAATCATGAATCATGAAACATAAAATTGGATCATGAATCATGAATTGAATAATAATGAATTGAATCTTGAATCATGGATTATGAATTGAATCATGAATCAAGAATCATGAATCATGAATTGAATCATGAATCATGAATCATGAATCGAATCATGAATCATGAATTGAATAATAATGAATTGAATCTTGAATCATGGATTATGAATTGAATCATGAATCAAGAATCATGAATCATGAATTGAATCATGAATCATGAATCGAATCATGAATCATGAATTAAATCATGAATCATGAATCATGAATTGAATCATTAATCATGAATCATGAATGATGAATTGAATAATGAATTGAATCATGAATCATGAATCATGAATTAAATCATGAATCATGAATCATGAAACATAAATTGAATCATGAATCATGAATTCAATAATAATGAATTGAATCATGAATCATGAATCATGAATTGAACCATGAATCAAGAATCATGAATCATGAATTGAATAATGAATTGAATCATGAATCATGAATCATGAATTAAATCATGAATCATGAATCATGAAACATAAATTGAATCATGAATCATGAATCATGAATTCAATAATAATGAATTGAATCATGAATCATGAATCATGAATTGAATCATGACTCAAGAATCATGAATCATGAATCATGAATCATGAATCACGAATCATGAATCATTAATCATGAATCATGAATTGAATCATGAATCATGAATCATGAATTGAATCATTAATCATGAATCATGAATCATGAATCATGAATCATGAATTGAATCTTGAATCGAATCATGAATCATGAATTGAATCATGAATTGAATCATAAATCATGAATAGAATCATGAATAATGAATCAAATCATGAATCAAGAATCATGAATAAAATCATGAATCATGAATCATGAATCATGAATTGAATCTTGAATCGAATCATGAATCATGAATTGAATCATGAATTGAATCATAAATCATGAATAGAATCATGAATAATGAATTGAATCATGAATCATGAATCATGAATTGAATCATGAAATATGAATTGAATCAGGAATCGAATCATGAATTGAAGCATGAATCATGAATTGAATCATGAATTGAATCATGAATCGAATCATGAATTGAATCATGAATCAAATCATGAATTGAATCATGAATCATGATTTAAATCATGAATCATTAATTGTATCATGAATCATACATTGAATCATGAATCATTAATTGAATCATGAATCATGAATCATACATTGAATCATGAATCATGAATCATGAATTGAATCATGAATCATGAATTATGAATCATGAATTAAATCATGAATCATGAATTGAATCATGAATCATGAATCATGAATCATGAATTGAATCATGAATCATGAATCATGAATTGAATCATGAACCATGAATCATAAATTGAATCATGAATCATGAATCATGAATCAAATCATGAATCATGAATTGAATTATGAATAATGAATCATGAATTGA